>NC_090778.1:21645000-21945000 GCF_040054535.1 Antennarius striatus
GCTGCGCCTGTAGAGGAAAAAAAATCTGCAAATTGTAAATTCTGTACGATACGCTGTTTGCCATGAATTTCTCAAATGGGTAAAAATGTGTCTTATTAATTCAAATGTTTATTTGTCCCTCTAATAGGCATGTATAGAGCTGGCTGCAATAGACCAGTATGAGCTCAAATGTAAGGGGAAGTGTGCAATAATAACCACACACAACGTCAAACAGACTGTTGAGTGAACGTCACAGTGCATTGACAATCAGATCAACAGGCACATATTCTACATGTCAAAATGCAGAGGGAATATCAACGCATCTGACTTAGCTCCTTGAAAAAGCAGAGAACTTCCATGACAGCACCCCAAACTGTATACTTACATAATCATTATGTGTTCTAATGTGAACACAGAGGCTGTCTTAGACACAGTTGCTAAATAAATACTACCGACAAGGAGGTTATAACACTCCGATTTGCCACTCTTTATAGGAACCTATGAGATACTGAACTTTGTGGTTATTTTGCAGGCTGCAGCTTGTAAAGCTGTTGGATTGTATTGGGTTATTATTGATATATGACTGATGAGGAATGAGGAACACTTGGTTCTAGGTCACTGGTTGTGGATCTCAGTGTACTTCTATAGACTACCTGGTAAACAACGGTGTAATTATACTCTGTTCCTCTGTCCCTCTGCACTTTGACAGTTTCAGATTGAGCTTGAAGCCAAATACACATAAAGCAATTATGAATGCTGCTGATTCGAGGATGCGTGTTTGTACATTGATAATTATTATATAATATATAAAGGATGGGCAACTACTCAACAAGATTCACCTTCCTCAGATTTGACTTATTTGGATATCAAAATCCAGAGAATGTAAAGAAATGAAGTGAGGTTTAGAAACCAATCGACTTGATTCTGCTACGAACACACACACATTACCACAGGCCTTACATCTCCCATTTCTGCCTTACACTTACCAGTGTGTTGCAAGGCCTAGAATCAATGCTGCTCACTTTCAAATTCACTTAATTCAAAAGGATTGACTGTTCATGTAGACTGCTGTCATAGGAAAAGGCCATATTTTCTTACAAGGCTTTGGTTTGAATCAGTTTTCATTTTGAAGAAATTGTACAAATGAAAAATTTGATATATTTCACCAACAATAGTTAAAACCACCAGTCTCAAGGTTAATGCAATGCAATAACTGTTCCAACAGTTAGTATTCATATATACCACATACCTAATATTTTCATTGTACAGAGTGTGTATCTTGTAGGTTTTGGATAACTTCATTTTATCCATTCCTTTGTGTTATATGTACAGTGTATAAAGGACATATAAAGAACCACCGTGTGATTTGGGCCTTTTTTCCACCTTTAAAATATTAATTAAGTATAAAATGATGCAACTGAATGACAAGGATGCTGACCTCAGAGGATAGAATGTTTAAATCATAACACAGTTTATTATAATTGACACCAACTTTCTGGATTCAGTTAACACAAATACAGATTTCTTAACCAGAAAGAAACAGGACATTAAAGAGTGTGTGTGGAGCACCAGTAGTAGTAGGAGCCAATTTAACAGTTGAATTGTGAAGCCAAGTAAGCACAAGGAAATCAATTTCAAATACAAACAAATCTGAAGGGTCAGACTGTTTGCATTACAAATCTATAACACAGCAGATCATCTTTGCAGGGAGTACTAAAACCTGAAGAAAATAAAACATCAGTATAAACATACATTGAATGTGTAAACTGGGATCTTTCCTTTAAGTGGATCTCAGTTGTCTCAAAGCATCAAACTCCTCTGTTTCTCTTTGAAAACAGCAGGGACTTTTTTCTGGCTTAAACAGGAATAAGTTTCTGTTTATGCCAGAAACTTTTTCATGTAAATTAAAAACAGTCCCAGTAATTACCCCCTTCATCAAAACACGGGTAAATACCAGGTATCTGTCTAAACTAATGATGTGATTCAGTTTTTAGAGGCTGGTTATTTGGCTTCTTCTACCTGTTGGTTCCCAGTTTCCTCTGGAAGGCATTCCCATCTCCCTTAGTGGCTTGCTAGGTGATGAATGGAAATTCATTGTTAGATTAAATTATGTTTATTTCACAAAGATCTCATTGAAAGTTTCTCTTATACCTTGTTGATGTCCTTGTGCTTTTCCCGGCTGACAATTTCCTCTATGATCTCCCCTTCTCCTCTTATCAGTCTTGGAGGAAAAAACAGAAATTGACAATTTTAAGGAAACAGAAGAAACCCGAGGCTGATTTCAGACAGACCTGATTTCAAAAGATGGGAAGTTGTGTAAAACATCAATAGAAAAGTGATGATTTCCCAATTATTGCTGACATTAATTTACACTGAAAACAACACAGTATATCTTACAATTTCATTCATGTGTGTAAACACATGCTTATTCTGAAATTCATGCAGTTGACACGTCAAAAAAAAAAAAAGGCAAGAGCAGAACGGAAAAACTGGAAACCTCAAGAAAGGATTGTTCCTCTAATGAAAAGACTAAAACATCCCAATGATTGGTAGAGGTTTACAACTTTTTGAAAATCTGTGGGTAACAGTCAAACAATTTAAGAACAATGTTGGTTAAAAGAATTTGCAAGTACAGTAATTTGAAGACATCACATATACTGTGTATATATCAAAAGACTCATAAGTTGAAGGAATCTCTGCTTATCTCTGCCTGACGTGAGCTCACGAACTACCAACATAATGTCAGAAGACAAGTGTGTTGCTGCAGCTGCATAAGCATGTTAAGACCACTGAGACATTTATCAACATACAGAAATGTCATCGATGTGTCAGGTGGACTGACACAAAGTGGAAAATTGTCCTGTGGTTTAATACATTTTCATATATATATAAAATAATTAAAGTAGTCTTGGGGCAAAATAGGAAGAGGACCATCCAGGTTTTGGTTATGGGTTTATAGTTACTGTATCAACTAGAGCAACAGACACCTGAGCAGCTAAAGTCATTCTTCAAGCAAGAATAGAACACAATTTCACTTTGTTTTTGTACTGAGTGCTCTATCACACTGTACCAGTGACACTATGAAAAAGATTTGGAAATCACTGCATACTATTTTTACTGACATAATGTTCCAACTTTTTTTTAGTTCACTTTACTTGTATATGAATTCTGTGGCTGCTTTCTATCACATGATGCTGGAGCTCTGGCTTACCTGGTGCGTCCTGTTTCTGGGTCCACCACCCTACGAATGATGCTCTGTCTGGCCTCATACTCCTCTTTGGTCAGGGGCCTCTTTGTGGACAGTCTGGCTTTCTGCTCATCTGTCATCACTGCAGAGGAAATCACTCAAATATAATTCGCTATATACCTAAAATGTGATCCACAATTGTCTTTGGGATTTAATTTCTAACTAATAATATTCATTTAATATTGATTTTAAGGCTTTCATGAGTGTGATTTTGTAATGGGTAGATGTATTAAGCCATTGTTGGGAAGTGAAAGAAGTGGACTGTGTTATCATAGTGATCAATACATATTTCTGCCTAAAGGCAATCAACGATAATTTGCTGATAACCCCAAAACAAGCATAACTATCCATTGTTATTTAAATTACTGTTTCTCTTATGGTTTCATGGGAAAAATACTAAATCATAATCTAAACTTGCAGCGTAATACACAATGCTGCAGATGTGACTGAATAAAAAAACCCACACATACACACATGCACACACACATCTCCCATGTAGATAATGTGACATCACAGCCGACCAAAATTGGTAATCAAGAAGTGCTAACTTTCATGGATTTGTGCACATTTGTGCATAAAATCCAGAAGAAGGAGAATGTTTTGAACATTTGCAATAAGTCTCATGCGTTTAACTTAAAAAATATTTTTTTGGTTTCAATTTTTTTTTTAGTACACATGGAACGAGTCATTGTTTTCCACTTGACCATTTAAGCAGACAACCAAAAATAATTTAAGAATAGATTGTTATCATTCTTAGCTAATCAAGTGATTTGTCTAGACATCATCAGGAAATAAAGATTTTCTTTGTAAATCATGGGGGGGGGGGTGTTAAAGTCAATGGTCTCATAGAAATTAAACTAGACATTCGGAAAGGAGGTGATCATTAGAGTTGATCAGAATTTTTTGGTGATAAAATCAAATGGTCAGCTAATAAAACACATGGGCATTCTATTTTAAAAGAGTGAAGTTATTGGATGTCCCACCAGGTCCGACCTCCACTGCCCCCTCGTCAGTCTGCCACACATCCAAGTAAGGTGGAGGTTTGTCCGGTGGAGGACAGGACAACACAGCCTCCGCTCTCATCTCCTTCTTCTTCATCAACTTCTCCTCCTTCTTCTTCAACTTCTCCTCCTTTTTCTCCTTCTTCCTCTGTTTCTTAAGCTTCGCTTTCTGCTTCTTCTCCTTTTTCCTGGCTTTACGTTTCAACTTCTTTCTTTTTTCATCGCTAGATGAGGACGAAGGTGACGAAGAGGTGGACGAAGAAGAAGAGTCTCTTTTCCGCTTCTTTCTTTTCACATCTGAAGGAGAAGAACAGAAGACGGTCAACAGAGTTCTGTGCTAACATTTTCGCTGGAAGCCGTCTGGTTCAATGTGACCAACCTTTATTCTTGTGTGATGCTTTCTTTGACGATCTGCTTCGACTCCTGCTGCTGGATGAGGAAGAGGATGAGGAGGAGGAGGACCGGCGTCGTTTCTTCTTTTTCTCGTTTTTTTTCTCTCTGTCTGGCCTTTCGTGAGATCGGCTGCGATCCATTATGGAATCAACAAAACTGCAATGCGCCTAAAACCTGGCGGAAGGCTTCACTAAACTGTATCGAGTGTGTACCGCAGTTTACGGAAATGTGTCCCATCCCGTTTTCTGTCCGATGGTGCGCGGAGTTACATCATGAAGGTTCCACTTTCCTACTTCAACTGAGGCAGAGGGATCTCTCTCTCTCTCTCTCTCTCTCTCGATAGATAAACCATAAATTTACTAGTTGCTGTGTAGACTCATAAAAATCACTTATAAATGCTGAATTTTTTTATTGCACTTTTGGCGACTTCCAAAAGTTTATTGAAATCTTGGTAAGAAAAGCTAAAACCGGTGCAAGACGCCTTGGAAGAAATGAAGGACAATGTGAAGAAAATGCAGAAAGACATGGATGAAAAAGACCGAAAAATTGTTGTCTTGGAAGAGGGACAACAAAGAATGGATGATTTGGTACAAAGCATCCGTATAAATGATGTGATCATCAAGCCGAAGAATTACAGAAATGCTATGTCTAGCGCTGACATCGAATCTCTGGAGCAGCAAGTGAGTTCTCACCTGAGGTGATCCGGACCAGATTGAGACGTGTTACCCATCACCATCTGGAGGTAGGAGAACACCTGCAGGGCTGATAAAATTCAACAATCGAAAAAAAAACAAGGCTTCAAACTGAAAGGAAAAAATGTCTACATTAATGAGAATCTCACTAAAAAGAATGCTGATATCAGTAAAAAAAAAAAAAAAAGCTCGGCAACTGAGCTGTCGATCAACTGGGCTGATCGACAGCACGTGGACCAACAACTGCAGGACCTTCATCAAAACTAAGGGGCTTTCTCCGCATGTTTCTTTTTGGATGTTGCTGATGATGTTTCAACACTGATGAGAGTGAAAATATGTTGTAATAACATGTCTGGAAAGAAGAAAAATGAACTGAATAAATAAATAAATAACCCTAACCCCTAACCCTCTCCAACCCTAACCCCTAACCCCAACTTTAAGCATAACCCTGTCCTCTAACCCTAACCCCTAACCCTTCATTTATTTATTTCATTTAAATTTCTATTTGTATGTATATAAACATATAAATACATTTTTCTTTTTTCTTTCCAGCTGCTTCTTTCCCTAACCTCAAACACCCAGCCCCCCTCTTTCCATAAACCTTAACCCCTGATTTTTCTAACCCTAAACCTACCCCCCCCCCCCCTTTTCCTAATCTGCTAATTCCTAAACTTTTCCTTTTCTTTCCCCTCACCCCAACCCCTCTGAATTGGATTAGTTATTTTCCCGTTGTCAGTGTACCCCCAGGATGGGGTAGTGGTAATATCGGTGTGGTCGGTCCAACCGGACCACATCTCTTTTAAAGTCTTTTGACCAAAGTTTTCCTTATATCTGCATCTCCCCACAGTCACCACCAAGAGGCAATAGCTCAATTCTTTAAACACAAGCTTTGCAGTCAGGGGAGCAGGGTTCAAGGCCCGCTCTCTATGTACCACATCACCTCCATCAACCTCCCTGAACATCTGTAGCGTATTTATTATTGTGGACCTTATTAACTATTATTCTATTCCAATATTGTTTTCAGCTCCTTCCTGCTCCATTTTCTTTTTACAAGAGTGCTTTTTAAATTTTAACATCCACTTTACCTCACTTCCCCCAGTGTTTCCTCATTCTCCTAACTTTTCTTTTCCCTTCCCTAATTTTAATTGATTCTAATTGATTTGAATCCTTTTCAACTCCTGATTTCATTAATGGCATTTTAAGGTGACCCCACTCCCGGGCCCCATGTGCCAGTGCACTTCTTAGTTCCTTTTAAGGAACTACGTATTTTACAGCATCTACACTAACCTTAACCCCAAACCTATGACAGTGGAAGGTGTCAGCTCACCTCCGGTTGTTCATTTTGGGCGGGAGCAGGAATTGAACTGCCGATCTTTCAAACATTGGACGACCTGCGCTACCACGCACTTTACCACTGAGCAACTGCCGCCCCATTATATGTAGTTTACATGAAATCATTTCACTTTAATATAGTTTTTACAATTCTGCATTATTACATTTTGTACATTGTGATGCTAAAACTTTGTACTATTTGTACTTAAGTGAATTTCAACCCTCATTTCAAACACATTATTGTTTCCTAATAAAATTCCTTATACCACCGTAAATTTAACATTTAATCATTTAAAAAATATTACCAGAGTGTCTTTATGGTATGAAAATATATTGAAAGGCTTCTCTCAGAGATTTCTATTATTGAATTATTGTTGGATAAAAATAGGTTCCTTTTGGAGGTCAAGCAAGTTTTACATTTTTCATGAAGCGTGTTTTTTAAACCTTGGGTTTCATTCCTGGGGGACCAACATAAATGTCAGTAATCATCAGACAAATATGAGTGAACAGGAGTCATCAACACAAGATTCATAGTATTTATTTAAAGTTTTTGCAAAGGCAATTGTGAATATTTAAAGCTTGCTGATAAACAATATGTTAGCCCTTATCACTTTTGGTACATAAGGCTAACCAAATAGAGAGAAACAAAATATGGCATTTGTCCTGGATTCACTGTTACTCAGATTTTAAAAACTATATCCTGTGTCATGCCATGTTTAGAACTTGTTTTACTGTAGCAAATAAATAAAAATCTTTCATCCTTCCTTACTTCTCCAAAACTCCACTCAATTACTCTGTAATGTTAAATACTGAGCCCTCTTACATAAGACAAACAACTGCATGAAGGGACGTAACAGTCTAAAATTGTCTGAAACTTTAGGTTTAAGATGTCAAGTTGGAAGAGAGCCAAAACGCTATCATATTTCCAGTCCAAGTGCACAGGGAGGTCATTAGGTTGCTCCAAGTTAAAAAAAAAAGAAGAAAAAAAAAGATGGAGGGGTAATTAGGAAGGAGCCCTGGAATGTGTCACTGCTGCAACCTCTGTCCATTAGGACATAGCCGCCATGCGGACCCTCTCTGGTGGGTACAGCAGAACGTTCTTAGCCGCTTTGATAGTGTTCTTCATAAGCATTGCCACAGTCATGGGTCCCACACCTCCAGGTACAGGAGTAATGAAGCCCGCCTTCTGCCTCACTCCTGAATGTAGAAAAAAATGACATGAGCTTACAGACAAATAAGACACAAAGGATGTCAGAATAAATCACGTTCGCC
This sequence comes from Antennarius striatus, assembly GCF_040054535.1. Taxonomy (NCBI): domain Eukaryota; kingdom Metazoa; phylum Chordata; class Actinopteri; order Lophiiformes; family Antennariidae; genus Antennarius; species Antennarius striatus. Next base: position 21,652,917 of record NC_090778.1, read on the forward strand.
GTGCAGCCGCACCTTCGAAGTCCACGTCTCCCACTAGTCTGTTCTTTCCAGTGATTGGGTCCTGCACTCTGTTTATACCCACATCGATCACAGCAGCTCCCTCTTTGATCATGTCCGCTGTTATGAGGTTTGGAATACCTGAATTTTAGAAGAAACAGGGTTATTACACTCAAAAAAGTGAGACATCATTCTGATACTTAGTAATTCAAGGAGCCAAATGCACTTAAAAAGAAAAAAAAAAGACAAACCTGCTGCAGCTACAATGATATCAGCAATTTGAGTGTGTTGGCAAAGTTGCTCCTTAGGAGTGTGGCGGTGAGAAATAGTGACCGTGGCATCACCTGCGACAGACAGGACATTTAGCATTTATACTACGTTTTTCTATATTTTTAAATAAAACCCGTCTTGGAACAAAGATAAAGTAATGTGCATCCAACCAACCTCCAGGCCTCTCATGCCGGCCATCAGTATGTAGTAACATGGCGATTGGCATTCCCACATTCTTTGATCGCCCTGCAACCACAACATTCTTCCCAAAAGTAGGAATGCCTGGAAGACAAGAAGTTGGATTGTTGGTTTGAATATTTCATTCAGTGATGTTTCCCCAGGAGGTCAAGGGTCACTTTTGTTACCTGTGCGTTTGATAATTTCCCAAACTCCCCACGGAGTAGCAGGAAGCATGGTGGACTGATCTAGGCACATGCGGCCCACATTAACTACGTGGAAGCCATCCACATCCTTGGTAGGTGAAACTGCATTGCAGATTGTGCGTTCATCAATGTGGTCTGTCAGAAAACAAGCATGACTCAGTCAAAACACATGTGATTTCCTGTACGCAATGATTGTGTTCTATGTCATTTTTTAAATTTCTTTGTACCTGGCAAAGGTAGCTGGACCAGCAGACCGTCTACACGATGGTCTGTGTTGAGTTTGTAGATCAGGTCCAACAACTCCTCCTCACTGATGTCTGAATGCTTCAGAATTGTCTCACTGGAGATTCCTGTGAGAAATTGAAGGGAGAAAATATTAAAAACTGCTGGTCTAACACGTGTTTTATCAACATTAGTAATCATGTGTGATAACATGGATGGAAGAATGTCCTCAAGCATTTCTACAGTGAATTTCTACCACATTGATTAAGAGTGAACCAACTGAACCACACTGGTGCCTTACAGCTAATTTTGAACACAGGATGTATTTTACATTCCAGGATTTTCCACTTTATTGATTGGCTGATTTTATGCATTTCTTTTTGCTAATGCTATCGCACTGTGTCCCTGAGAAGACACTTTCACTTGTAAAAGAAACACAAAATTCCACATTTAATGATTGGTGTTCTCATGCATTCTGAGCTACTCTAGCTCTCGGTTTCTTTTATTTTATTTTTATTTATTTTAGCTCTCGGTTTCTAATGTTATTATTTCTAAAAATGTCCACAAAAGTTTGAAGTACTATGGGACTACAAAATATTGCTCAATGAATTCCTATTTCCTGTTTACTCCAGCTTACAGCACAGACCTTTGTCAACCGGTTGTACGACACGCAAACAATTATTTCCTGATTCCAGGTAGTTGTCTTTCCAACCTACATGTACTTTATGTACATTTATGTACCTTATGCCTTTCTATTTGTATATTCTTGATGGGTTATTTATTACTCTTTCTATTTTTTGTTGTTTTTATTTTTGTTTCTATTTTTTTTCTATTATTTTTTTCTTTCTATTTGTACTACTCTCTATGTGCTGGTGCCTTCTGTGTGCTTTTTCTGTGTTTTTGTGTACTCACTGTGCTGTGTGCGATGGAGGTGTTAATTTCCCTGATGGAACCTCCTTAAGGGTTCTACTTAAGGAGTTCTAAATAATAAATAATACTTAATAAAGTTCTACTCTACTCCCACTTTTTTTTGTATTCTTACCAACATCAGCTGCAGCCCGTGTTTTATTCAGGACGTAGGAGTGACTGGCTGGGTTGTCTCCTACCAGGACCACACTCAGATGGGGCCTCCTGTGGCCAGATAGAACCCATTTCTCCACATCAGCCCGGGCCTCCTCCCGAACCTGCTGTGCGAGTTTCTTTCCTGAGATGACCACCGCTGCATTTCTGTAAAGACAAGAAATTCCCTTAGTAAAATGTGATTCTGCTACCATTCAGTCAAATAAACAGGAAAGTTGCCACTCAGTCAAGAGTAGTTACTCTTTTATTGAGAGTGGAGCAAAAGTCTTGTTGAAACTTGTCTGCATAATCTTTGCAGAACCATTTGAAAGTCTCTCTTCTACTGGATGCAAGCTCTTCAATTTTAATGAAATGGTAGGTATGACACCAGACCCCTGTAACCAATCCTGCTGCCAAGGCCCTAAACTTAGACTTGGCTCCTAACAGAAGTCATATGAGCAATGGGATAAGTGCAGTATCGCCAGCTGTGTGATACAGTGTTTTAAATTACACAGATTGTGCCACAATTGGGATAGGGATAAAAACAGGTCAAAGTAGTGCTTAATGAATACTTAATCATGAACTAGACACAAGTCACAGCTGAAACCAGAGCAGTTTCATTGTAAGATGGGTGAGGCTGCTTCTGGCAATCTGTCCGGATTTCAACAAAGACCAAGATGATTGTGTTGTTATATAACAACAAACAAAGCTGTTGCCAATAACTCCAGAGTAATGAACCATCATTAGTGACATAACCACAACTCAAATCTCAATAGTGTCACATGTTAGAGCAAAACCAGGTGGGAACCTTCAGCGAGAGCTCAAAGTCTTACTTTTCTAAGTTATTTTATTTTACACTTCAATGCATTCTGCGCGTATATAATCGGTCAAGTCAGGCTTCAAATCATCCATGTCGCTCCAGTGAAGTTGCAGATCATTCGCAGCGACATGAGGAACATCACTTGATCATTTCCATCTTGGTCACGCTGCGCGCATCACGTTTCCAATAAATGGCCAGCTGTTACAAATTTTCCGTCTGCCGATTTCTGGGGTGATCGATCACGGAGTGACCGAACGACTTTTTGTACCCACAGCTCCAACAACCCCCTTGAAGCCTTGCGCATCAAACCCAGAGTGTAAATCCCCTGACCGATTTCATCAGCCAACCTGGGGCTGCAATGTTACCGGCATGACGCTAGAGGCGCACAAAACAAAAAACCGCCAACTGAGGAAATGTGATGAATTAACCGCGTAAATGTCTAGAATAAAACGCGCGGTCTGATCCGTGCGCATGCGTTTCCACAATTACCGATTATTATCAGAACACACAAGAGTACATCTCGTCGTTTCTGAGGCGATCGCGTCGTAAAAGTGTCATTGAATGTGATTTTTCAGCGCATGCGGCCGGACTCACCTCGGGGCGGACGTGTGGAGTTGACAGACTTGGTGATGGGCGTGTTGGCACAGTTTCCTGAGAGTCCTGATTGCTGCCATTCTGACCGGCTGTATGGAGAGGACAGGAGACACCGATTACGCAACACCAGCACCAACCGACACCAACCGACTGTGAATGGACGAGGAGCGCAGAGGCTTTATCACCCTCCCTCCGACGCAGATCGCCTGCGTCACTGTCATCTGTTGCCACACCTCCACTGCATGCACGCTGTAATTTTCCAAAGTAATTTTCCTCGGTGTCATTTACCAGCAATTAGAGGATGACACCGCCCCCGTGAAAATGTGCTCAGTAAATTATGACATGGTTTATCCTCCATTTCTTTAGTGCCTAGTTGGACAGAGATTATGAACGTTTTGTGGTCATACCTTAGGGGACCACGAGGGGGGTCCTTTATCTTACTCCTGTTTGGCATGCCAGACGTCTAACACTAAATTTAATATTTGACATACTTTATATATAACCGCATAAATATTTACAAAGTTTCCTAAAAAAACTTTGTTGACGTATTTGGTCAACTTAAATCAAATTGCATCTACAATTGTACTACAGTATTTTAAAGTAATATTTATACTGTCAATGTATTTCTAGTACTGTATATGAATTCAATACAGAAGAAGAACAGGAAGAAGTGAATGTGTGATTGCTGTCTCTCTGATTTTTCTGTTTTTATTTGTACAGGAAAAAAAGCATCAAATTCCATTATTGAATAAGAATAAAAATAAGAATAAGACTGATGAGAATAAGAAGAAGAACTAGAAGAAAAGGTAAGAAAAAGAAGACTGTCGTGTCCCCTTGCGGGCGGTAGGGGGCGACAATACGCCTACTGGGCTTCTACAGGGATCCGATCGAGGAAGAGTAAACTTGGGTGCAGTTCACGTTAGCCTGAGCTAAACTGTTAGCAAGGTTTGCTGATAAATTCCTTCTTCGTGTGTAACTGTAGTAGAAAATTGTCTCTAAGAAGCCAGGATCAGGTGTTGTATCTGAGCCCCTTCGACGACCGCTTCGCCAAGATGAGCTTTCTGTTGTAAGTAAAGTTAGCAGTCGCTTGTTCAATCCAGTGCGGTTAACGCTAGCTGCTGCAACGAAGTTCCATGAAGGGAAGTAGTTCAAAGTGTCGATAAAACAACAGAAAATAGATTACCTAGATGTATTTACGACTAAAAAAAAAAAAACCTTAATGTTTAACTCAAACCATCGTTTGTTTCGTAAATTTAACACGCCATTGGTTGTATTGTGAGCTGTTTAATTTATAAGACCACATAAAACAAACACCGTAATTACGTTCTCGTTGGATTAGCTTGATGATCGATATTAGCTCATAGTCGGTGAGACAATTTAATCTCATGTGATCACTTCTTGTGATTGAAGTGAGACTTGTTCACTTGAGTCATCATCCACACCTTTTTAAAAAAAAAATATTTTTTTTATCCATCGTGGTAACAAACTGGTCTGTTGTTTGCTGGAAGCTGAAACATTTTCTTTCTTTCTTTCTTTTTTTTTTTTTTTGCACCACGAGTTAATGACTAAGTGGCTTTACATGATACTGATTAGACTGTCACGAATCAGTCACACTGAAAATTACCCAAATTAAGTTTGGATGACAAATTTTGTAACGATTGCTCATCACGAGTGTAGCTGATGAGAGGTTTCTGGATGATTACTTTCACGGTGTGTATCTCAGGTCTCTGACCCTCAGTAGCTCAGCTCCATGCTTGTTTCTTTCAGTAGCGGTCGCTCATCAAAGACCTTCAAGCCAAAGAGAAATATCCCAGAAGGTTCCCACCAGTACGAGCTGCTGAAACATGCTGAGGCCACCCTGGGCAGTGGGAACTTAAGGCAGGCCGTCATGCTGCCGGAGGGAGAGGATCTCAATGAGTGGATTGCTGTCAATAGTGAGTGGACAGATCCCACATACCTGCTCATGGAAACCATTAGTCTCCTTGAACAAACATGAACATTTGCGTCACTGTGTAGTCAAACAAAATGTATTTCCAAACTATCACATGAAGCCAAAATGAAAGAATTAGACAAGTTATATTTTTTTATGTTTATGGATGTGCACTTTTTTAAAATATAGGTCATAGACTTGTGTACAGTATATCCTAAGATTGCATAAAAATAATGTGCGCACAGGAAACAAATTTTTACACACATGAACATTTCTTTCAGCGGTGGATTTCTTCAACCAGATCAACATGCTGTATGGCACCATCACTGAGTTCTGCACTGAGACCAGCTGCTCTGTGATGTCTGCGGGACCAAGGTAACAGCCATCAGTGTTGTGTCTATGCATGCAGCTGGTGGATCGAATGTTGTGGTACAGTTAATGTTGTGCATTGCAGAGAGAACAAATGAGCAAATGAGGTGTTTCTGTTTTAAACAGGGCTGGGATGAAACAAGGGAAAACAATTTATATTCTCACATTTTTGTCTTGTTTTTTTTTTTCTTAGCTACCCAGTTAAAACAATCAAAGCTATGTACAGTGTAATTCCGAAAACATAAAATTGAATCATGTGACAGATAAACTCTTCTTCAGTGTGGTGAGTAACTCCAACTGGTCGAGTTCAATTTAAAGGTTTTAATTTTTTAATTTAATTTTTCATTTAATGTCATACACTGTTATAATGCCCAAAGGGAAATTTATTTAAATAAAGCAAATATTAAGGCTGATGAATTCTAAAAAATTTTTTATCAACATAGGAGAAAAGAAAGTTGACACAAATTTATAGAGGCCCAAGATGTGTCATTCAAAGCTCAAGTGCTTAAAAAGACAAAAGAATATATGAGCAACAGAATCAGTACTGGCATATATGAGCCGTCACAGCTAGAAATATAGACCAGATCATCTCACAAATTAGTTTGAGATTTATTTTAGTTGATTAGACATTAATTTTGACCAGATTAGGAAATGAAGTGTCATGTCTTGAAAATAATCCTGCTCAGATATTCAGTCTTTGAATATTTAAGACCGTTAACAGTATTGAAATTCATCATCTGAAAGTCACATGAGGTAAACAGGAATGAAACTGTGTGTGTGTGTGTGTGTGTGTGTGTGTGTGTGTGTGTGTGTGTGTGTGTGTGTGTGTGTGTGTGTGTGTGTGTGTGTGTGTGTGTGTGTGTGTGTGTGTGTGTGTGTGTGTGTGTGTGTGTGTGTGTGTGTGTGTGTGTGTGTGTGTGTGTGTGCGCACCACGCTGAAGCTGTTAAGTTTAGAATCTAGATCCACCACTTCCTCTATTCTCACTCCTGCCAAGACTGAGTTCACTTTGTAATCAGGAGGAAGAGACCAGGGTTCATTTCCTGTCGTCACAGCCGCCATCAATTCCCAGGCAGACACTACCATGTTTCTCTGTGTTGCTCTACTGTCAAATGATGTTTTCAAGCCCTGAGAGAAAAACAAATGTCCACGTTTTATGTCCATGTCATTTGTAGAGCGTTCATGTTCATGACTCCTTTGTTAGTCTGTAATAACTAATGAATCAAGTTTATAACAAGAGGTGCTTGTTGATTAAATCTTTGTGTAGATATGAGTATCACTGGGCTGATGGCACCAACATTAAGAAGCCAATAAAATGCTCTGCACCAAAGTACATTGACTACCTGATGACCTGGGTGCAGGATCAACTGGATGATGAGACGCTTTTTCCATCCAAGATTGGTGAGTTTCGATCAATTAGGATTTTAACTTTCAGCAGTTTGACAGACAAACTTTCTGTTGAAATGTTCTGAAATTATTTTCTGGTTCTTTTGCCTACCAGTATAATGCAGCTCAGGGAGTGAACATTAATGCCAGATGTGCTACACTCTGTTCTCCAGAGGACAAAGCAAAATTATTTAATTTAATCTAATTTTCATGTTTTCAGTTGCAGAGTTGACAAATTTCTTTCCTGTGACTTTCCTTTAACACTAAAGAATTATTGTCCTTTATTCTTGTGCTTTTTATTTTATAGGAGTAGTTGTGTAGGAGTGTGTGTGTGTTTTGCTGCGAATGAGTGTAATGTCTGGGTTGGGTTCATTACAAAATCATTGAATGACAAACTTGTTGCAGTTTATTTGACTGCATACATACTGAGCGATTGGAAGGTGTTTGGGTTGATTTAAGTTTTCCTGCTCTAGCATTTTGGATTTGGAATGAATTAATGATTACATGATTAATGCGCTCATGTCAGATGTTTGAAGGGTTAATCCAAAGGCATTCAATCAGATCAGCTGGACTCTCATCCAAGAGGCCTCTGGAGTACTGACATGGAGAACTGAAGGAGCTTCTTGGACCAGAGGTGAAACGTCTCCAAGGACCTTTCCACAAGTCCAGTTGATTTAATGCCTTTGGATGAACATGAGCTTAATGAATGAGAACCTTCAGGCATTTTGAAGGTTTTACTTTTGTAGCATTTTGGCTTTCTTAGCCCTGTTGTGTACATGTTCTCCTTCAAACCCAGAGGAACAAAGATCTTCACATACTGACATGACAGTTAAAGCAAAAATAGTCACTTGATTCCTGTTCAGCTGATCAAGAGTCTCACACACTGATGAACAGACTGAGGCAAGAACTCCTCACCAAGCAAGAAAAGTAAAAATGACTGCAGTTTACCGTAAAATGTTTGTCATAGGAAGAACAATAGGACCGCAGTTTGTTAACGTAAAGTACTGCGTCAAATTAATATGACACGACATGTTTCCTCTGTGAAATAGGCTTGATGTCCGCTGGAAATTGTTCTTGTGATGTCATTTTTTACTCCCTTGTGCCCTGCAGGAGTTCCCTTTCCAAAGAACTTCATGTCCGTGGCCAAAACCATCCTGAAGCGCCTGTTCAGGGTTTATGCTCACATCTACCACCAACATTTTGACTCTGTGATGCAGCTGCAGGAGGAGGCCCACCTCAACACCTCCTTCAAGCACTTCATTTTCTTTGTTCAGGTTCGTTTATTCTGCTAAAGACCCATTCCAACCTGTCCTTGAATCATTTGCATATGCTGGAAAATGGGTACCAAGTCAGTTTCGCAGTGTAATGATGAACTAGAAATAGTTTTGTAGCATCATCTATTTACACTGTAAAGCTGAATTTTTGTCATATACAGGTAATCATCATTATGTGAACATGGAGGCTCTAAAAGTCCTGCCTAGCGTTTGATTTGTGTGAACTTGAATGTCATCAGTGACTTAAGCATGAAATGCCAATCAGATTGTTCTATGAACTCCACCCAGTTAGCAGGATGACTTCATTGTGGTGTTGGGTGGTTTTATGGAAAACACCCTGTTACTTGTAAGCAAACTACTGGTACATTGAATAGTAAATAAATCATTGGGTTTTCAGTATGTCGTTTCTGCTGCAACTGTTGTCCAATTTTCATTCATAATACCAGTCAGTCCAGGTCAGCCTGCAAAAACCTATACAGTAATTCAGTTAAAAAGACCTAACCTAAATAACAATCCGATAATCAATACTTTGTTCTTGCAGGAGTTCAACCTTATTGACAGGCGAGAGCTTGCTCCGCTGCAGGACTTGATCGAGAAGCTTGGATCCAAGGACAGATAGAGCATCACTACACGTCTCCCTCTGAGGAGGGTTTCTTTTTCTCCTGTGTCCTCCTGTCACTTCTGCTACCTCTGTGACTTCCAGTCTCAACTGTTGGAATCTGTGCCTTCTCCTTTCATTTCATGATGTTTGTCCTGTACTTTTCTCTTTACTCTGTGGTCTTTAATGCTGTCTTTGAGCCTTTTTTCTATTTTGCCACTCTTCATCATATAAAATAGTGTAGTGCAATAAGAATAGTTTTTCACAGGGCTTGGGTTTGCAGCTGTTTTTAGAGCAATCAATTGAATTTTATATTGGACCAAGTGGAATCCAGTTTTTCTCTCTTCAGAAATGTCATTTAGTGTCTCGTTTGTCTGAATACATTTTTTAGCTATTAATAAGTGTATTTTTGATAACTTTTAGCTACTGTAATATATGACTGACCAAATATGTCACTCTTAGCTTTTTTAAAAGTCATTTGTGTATAGTGCAACGCAACAGGAAAAATAGAAAGGTAGTTTCAGGTCCTGGTTGGACTTCACACCTGTGACAATGTTTGTAGATCATATATTCAATGTGAGTGCCGGCACAAAAAATGCACAAGTATAGCTTTCTGCTCACAAGCTGGTTTGTAGCTTGCATTCCACCAATGTTGACATGCTTCCTATCAACAGCGTTACTTGTGAAGACTTGGAAAGACAGATGCCTTTGTTCTGACCCACAGAAAACACAATCAGCTGCATTATACCTTGTTCATTTTGGTATATCAATATTTGAGGGTTTTTTTTAATATTTGGGTTTTCCTAATTGAAATGCATGTTATGGTCTGCTTAATGATTATTATTAATGGATACATAATGCTTTCAACCCATAGTGAAGAAGGCATCATTCTGTCAAAGGCAAATATAATCTGATGGGAATTTTCATTTTACAATTGTTGTTATTTTATGTGGTGCAGATTAAATATGTAGCCCTGCATCTTTGGTCTATCAGTGCAGAAACTTTTTTTTTTTTTTTAAACATGTTTCCACCAGCTGAAAAATAGATAACATTGCATTGCTCACATATTTTGTGTTTGAAGTTTTTTCATTGAGTTGCATTTCACATTATTTTGTAAAATCAGTACCGGTAGTTAACTTTTCAGTTAAGGACTAAGGCATTTTAAATGAATTTCAAGTGTTATGCATTTAGGTTATTGGTTCATAATGTTTAATTTGGTCACTATTTTTGAGGACTTTTAGGGATGCTTATCATGTGTCTAAACATTTGCTGTAAATAGATCAGTGTCTTGGCTGAACAAAACTGTGCCTTACAAAAATTAAAATGTCAGGTGTGGCAGTATTCAACCCAATAAACCCTGTAAGGAAAAATCTGTGTTGATTTTCATTTTCATGTAAATAAACAACAGATAACCTGAAGACTGCAGACTGTGTTGCAGCAGCAACATATCAATATTCATTTTTGCATTCCTGGACGTTCTTCTTGTGAACTAATGTTTTCCCTTAGTTGTATATTAGTTTAATTGTATTAAATTTTGACTGAAAGTGGATACAGATGCATGCTATTTTTTGAAATGTGAATTTCTTTCATATTCTCAATTTTTAAAAATATTTTCAAAACACATTAAGGCCACGTTATAAATAAACTAGCCTTAAATTATTTATCAAATCTACCAGAGGTACCCTGAATATATGTTTATTATGGTATCGTCATTATAATCTAAAAAGTAGGATAGTAGATTTCTGATAGTGTTACACAATCCTAAATCCCGTAATTTGTAATAACGACGATTAAAAAAAAATAATTGATAAGGGTTTTGAATCAAACCATGAATCATCATTAATATTCATGTGTTCATGTCTGCTTTGGTCACACCAGTATCATTAAGTGAAACTGATTTGTGAAGCGTTTGCTTAAATGTAGGATTAGGGATCGATTACAAGCACCAAAATATTGCTACACATAGCACTGGCTTTAAAAAAAAGAATTGAAATCAAAGCCAGTGCTTTCATCACTTTAACACCTGAATCAAAGTAATATTACATGATATAAGTTAACATTCCGATAATACGTGCTCGAAACTGCAGCAGTGCAGTGAAATAACCCGAGACTATTTTACAGCCGGACAGCGTCAGCTGTTTATTCAGCCTATCAGCAAGGAGTCCAAGATGGTCTCAATGAAATTTATTCCCTGATACTTGACTTACGGTGAGAAAACTATATACTATTTGATCTCTGAGTCCCTTATAAAAATAATTTAAGACTGAATTTAGTGCCTTTAGACTTTATGTGCAATTATAAATTATTATGGTGTGATTTCATTTCGTTGCTCCAACGTTAAATGATGTACATTGGATGCAGATCTAGACATCCTGATAGGCACAACTCGGGGAAAACATTTATGGGCAGAGAAAGGAGGAAATACTTGTGTTTTTGGATAGCCTATCGTCATCAACGCTAGTTAATTGTCGTACGTGCTTCTTTTCGATTATATACTGTTAATCGGGTAATTCATTGACGAACGATAACACTACAACAACTTACCTCATTTTTCTTGGACAACGTGGCAGGAGCTTTAACCTGCCGTTACCTTAGCTGCTTAGATTATTTGCAAATAGCATTTAAAGTTAGTTGGCAAATTAAGGCTACGTGGGTGTTGCTACCAGTGTATCTCATGCTAAGCTACCTAGCTTGTAAAGGACACCGCATCAAACGTCGACCGAGTTTTTCCGAGGTTGTTCATGATGCTTGTTGAATAACGTTCTCCAGGCTCTTATCTGTGAATCCAGGCCTCCGTTTTCAGCTAACGTCTGGCTTTTTTTTTTTTTTTTTTTTTTGGAAACATCGGGTGAGCAAACCGAAATAAATGTCAACCAGTTGTGTTTGATGTCGATAGTTGTACTTTACTTGTGTGCTTGATATGACTCCTTATTATTAATACGGCTATTTTAGAAATAGCACAGCTAACAGATTTTACTGTCGGCGAAATAACGCCAAAGAATTACGATTAGCACTTTTAAGTATTTAATCAAATCCTACAAACAATGTTAATGTATCTATTGACGTGAAACCGCGTGTTTAGCTAGGTTAAGTGTGACAAGATAACTTATTTTAATGCTTTGTTTACAGGCTTTATCGAAAACCATGTCTGATGAAAATACCCAGTTCTGTGGCAATTGGTAGGTATGAATAAAAACTATGATGGGATGGGTGAATTTGATGTGATGCTCAAAACAGGTTGTCTTACTTTTGTCCACTTAATTAGCAAACATGACATCCCAGATGCTAATTTTACTACTCATGAGATCCACTGTCGAAGAAACATCGCACTTTGTGACATATGCCAGGAGCCAGTGCCCCGGTCAGATCTCCAGGATCATAAACAGCAGGAGCACACACAGGTAAGATGTTCATTATGTGACTGTCATGTTTAACAAAGGGGGGGCACATAATGGCACAATTGTAAGTAGGATAAAGGGGAATAATATTTACATAACCTGTAATAATCATGGGTCTTCAATCACATTGAGACTCAATCCTTATTGTAGAAGCAATTTGTGTTTTTACATAATTTACATGTGTAAGTTATGTAAAAGTGATGTTCTGTGCTAACGCTGATGACTGCAGCTTTACATTCAGTAAACAGTACCATCAGGAGATCCACATTCTGCTCTTATCAGACGTCAGCTGTTCAGCTGAAAAGGATATGACTAACAAGAAGAGACCTTACAGGCATTTTCACTTTCATTTTAGATTGTGTGCAAGTGTGGTTTGAAGATTGAAAAAAATCATATTGGTGTCCATCAGGTATGTCTGAAGAATATTTTCCTCTTGTTTTCTTGTTATTTTCATCCGTCGCAATTAAATCTTCAAATTGTGCTTCCCCATTACTGTTGTCTCTATTAGAGTGTTGAATGTTCTCAGCGGCTGGTTCCTTGCCAATACTGTGAACTGGAGATTGTTTCCAGTCAGTCCAAAGAACATGAGGATTATTGTGGCACACGCACTGAGCCCTGCTTACAGTGCAAGTGTAATGTCATGTTGAGAGAAAAGGCTGTGCATCCAGTCCTGTGTGGAAGCCTTACACCACCCCAAGAGAGGAACAACAGCCGGATAAGTCGAAGTCCAGTAGATCCACAGTCTCCAGGACCATGGTTCGAAGCTCACTCCATTAGAAACCTCCTACATGGCCAAGAAAGGGGCCCAAAGAATAATAATATCAGTGCTGCCGAACAACAAGCCTTTCCCCGACCATTTGATATTAGAGATTTCAGCTCTACAAGGGGAAGTCAAAGCTCAGACGACTGGAAGAATGCAGCTCTGAGAAACACTACATTCAGTCACTGTGAGTATATCACTGACTCTTGATTGTGAAATTTGAAGGCTTAGTTATGTGTTGACCGCACAAGTACCAAAACAATGTGTGGAATTTGTTCTTAAAACCCATTATTTCTTACGAGAACATAAAGTGTAAAAGACTGATCGAACACATTCCGTACGGTAAAAAGTATGGTATTTATAAAGAGGATTATTAGGAATAATTTAAATCCTGCATCATTTATATCCATTTTTCTGCTAGCAGTGTTCTTTACGCTTTTAAGTTGCATTTTCAATGAGTTTTTGCTTGGTACTACCTCCAACCAATCAGTGGAACAGTGTGATCACTTGATCATGTTAAAGTGATCCTAACATCTTGGATGTATCCGACATGCAGCAGACAGGAAATATATTGATGTCAATTAGAGAAACTTTTTAGGTTCAACTCAGTATAAGTTGTTCCCAAACAAAGAATACATTAACCATACGGCTAACCTTGTATTCATATTCTGACTTGTAAGGAAGAACATTTTTGTCACCAAAATGGTTTACACTTTAGGGTTTCTTAAGACATCTGTTTACTGTGTTATTTTTGTTTTGTAGTGCTGGAACATAACGACTTTCTGACCAGCAGCAGTAACAGCAGCAGCAGCAGTTTGTGGCCACACAGCGAGCTGCCGCTGGACGAGGATTCCACAGGCCTTGACTACATGGTGGCTCTCAGTCTGCAGAGCGATGGGGAAACAGGGGCTGGAGGTGTCGAGGGCAACCTGTGGAGTGGCATCTGGGAACACAAAATTGGGAAAACTTCAAACACGTCTGCTAACACTCCACTCTCCCCTCCTAACAACAACTACCTAAACTTCACTTCGAGCACAAGCGCAGTCCAGGACTATGGCCAGACGGGTAAGATAAGCATGAATCAGAACACTTCTGTTTTCTCTACCATCATCAGTACGTTAATTTTTTTTATTTTTTTTTATAGATATCATGCTACCTTGTGAATTTTGTGAAGAGCTGTTTCCAGAAGAGGATCTTATTTTGCATCAGGTTCGAGATGTGATTTTTATATTGATTGTGACGGACTTATTTTCTATTTGGCCAACTAAACAAGTGAGTGAAGCGTGGTTTCATTCGACATGTAGAAAGGATGTCTGCAAAGAAAACGACCAACTAGAAAACAGGAACATTTTGCACATAGGATCCAAATGTAGCCAAAAGCACTTCTTGGATTTCAGCAAATATCTTCAATTTTGCTTTGGGCTAGTTCATTGTCACTTAGATTCCTCATACCTTGTTGTTGTTGTTTTTTTCATATAAACCAACAAACTATTCCGTCAGCTTTGGCCTTCTACTCCAGAAAAGAAGTGCAGCAGATTTAATTCCAATGCATTGTGTTATCTTACATGACAACCAAACCAGGAACAAGATTAACAGACAAAACCAGCCAAACTAACTCGGGTTACTCTACCTACTAAATGCCATTACCTGTATATATATTTTTAATTTAATTCTAAACATCATTTCCGTTTTTCACTCTTCTTTTTGACAAGCTTGCTGTGACCTACTAATTTTTTAGCCCTAATTAGAATAGAAATGTGTGTGTCCAAATTTAATCAGGGTAAAATGCCCATATGCTATCAGCCATCCTAAAGAACACAACCATCTTCCTACCGTTCTGTCTGGCCCTCGACTACATCCCGGAGAAATCATGTCTGTAGGTCTGATGGACTACTAATCTGATACTTTTTTGTGTTTCAGACCGGGTGCAGTCCAGCTTCCGCGTTTGCATCTTTCAGCAAGCAGCAGCCGTCTCCACCTAGAGTGGACAGGATGGGCCGGAACGCTTCAGGACTGATGCACAGCCTTCCTGACACCCTCGCTTCAAACATCCCCACCTTCCCAAGGTCTATCTCTCCGGCCTCCTACAGTCCTCCAGCCAGCCCACTAGAGGGCGATGTGGTCATTCCTTGTGAGTTCTGTGGCGTGGCTCTTGAGGAAGCAGTCGTCTTTCACCATCAGGTTTGTCACTATTGGAGCTAAATAGCAAAATGAAAACAGTTTAAATTATTAGAAAAGTGGGCCCTCTTAGACCTGAAGAAACTGTTTTGTGCTTTTTTTCTGTGTGTTTTGTCCAGGACAAATGTGACATGCGTCCTCAGACTGCACATCCTCTGAACAATCTGACAAAAGCAGCTGTCAAAAAGCCATTAAGCTCTCCTAAAGATGCATTTGGCCGGACATCTCCAGATTTTACTAGGAGAATTAACCACCAAGGTAATGTGTAAGATTTCAGTAATTCAATTTAAAACAAAGGATGAGATTAAACTTGATCAATAATGAAGAATCTCCAGAAAATTTGAAAATAGAATTTGCACTTCAGTCATGCTGTTTTGACTTATAAATACTCATTAACATTTATTATTATGAAAAAGCATTCAGACAGTATTTACTGTGTGTCCTTTAAGATGACTTTCTCGAGGACTTGGGGTGCGACAGAGACGCACCACCGAGACAAAACCTAAGAGAATGGCACAGAGGCTACATTGGGCTCCCGAGTCAAAGGAAAAAGCCCAACTGTGATGTTTCTGTTAAAGACAGACCTCAGCGTGGAAGGGAAGCAGAAGGGGCTCAGTCGTCTTTCTGCGTCACAGACAAGTCTGGCTCAGCCTACCTAAAGGGGTATAAACCTTCGAATTTAATTTGTCTCTTTTCAATCATTTAGAATGTCTCGGTCAAATGGGAATCTGTGGTTTTAATATTCTAATTTTCATGTGTTTACCCTCCAGATTACATTTACCAGAAAATAAAGAAGGGAGAGGGAACATAAGGAATCCAATGACAAAGGTACTCAGATTTTTTTTTTGCTGCTACTTTTTGTTTAGTGTACATTATGTAGAGTGGAGCGTTCATTGTTTGTAGACAAGTCATACAAAAGTTGTATCTAGAGAGAAGCTCTTTTCATGTAGGTCACACACGCCACCGCCACAACGGACATTTTCAGTTGAGTTTCTTCTTTGACCCAGCATAGTTAGCTGCTGCCCCGCCTTGATCAGACAGTAAAAAAATGGGTCATGGTGTCTTTTCTGCTTAAATACTGAATTTGCTCTACCTGGCTATACAACATGTTTGTAAAAGGATTTACAATTTGCATCTCTTCTGTTAATAGTTACCCAAGAAGAAGAACGAGGAGCAGCAGGAAGAGTGAAAGCAGGAGGATCTGGAGGGATGAAAATCAACCAACAAATCTTATATTCTGTTTTTCTTATCCTTTTGCACACTGATGAAAATGAAACATGCTTATCTTTTAAGTGCCTGTGCGAGTATTAGTATTTCATGTTATATCTGGAATACATCTGCTATGAAAATCTAATGTAATTTGGTTTATTCATGCATATTATAATTTCTTTTTTATCTAACATTTAGCCTTAATGGAAACTATAAAATATCTTATATTTATGCTGAATTTGATTGAATTGTCTAAATTGCATGTCATGGCTCATTAACAGCATTAAGAACACACTTTGTGTGCATCTTAATCTTTACCTTCTACTTAAGCCATGGACTTTTTATTCACCTGTTTGATCAATCAAGATCTTTGTCAGTGTTCCTATTTCTGCATCTATTTGTCACATAAAGCACTTTGGAAGATTATTTTGTTTAAAAAGGGCTTGAGGAACCAATTTGATAAATTTATGCATCATTGAGCAACAAAGTGAAATAATGGTTTGCCGAATAATTTGTCCTTTTATACTGTTAAACATTTGTCTTTAATACACTTAAGTGATATTTAGATTTTTCAAATCTTCAAGACAGAAAAATATATCTACCGTTACTAGATGACTTTTGTCGGCTGTTTGTCCTGTTCAGTCCTTTTAAGTACAGTAGTGAACGATTGTAGTGTTCTGTCCCTCAGAGTTGATTTTGTTTTCTAAAATGTATTTTGTGTCTAACATAGGGCCCACTTTAGAGAAAGATAACTGTACCTAATGTAAATGTTGAAATAAATACACAAATGTTTGATCATTAAAGGAGAAATCAGCCTTAAATTGTATTTCATGTTTGACAATTATTGGTAATTGTGTAATTTTTTTGAGGACTTTGTAGTGCGAAGAAAAAGTAACATGGTTTTGGTACATTTTATGGGGAAACCCCCAGAAATTTACAGGAAGACTTAAAAATGACAAAAGTTCTAAAAAAAAACTCTGCTGTTGTCAATGTGGCACAAGAAAGTAATGGAAATAAAATAGGATTTGAAGAATATATAAATATAGCATTCAGTGTTTCTTCAGAATTTCTATATTTGGGTCTGTGGCCTTGAAATTACATGAAACCACATCATTAAATAAAATACTGATTAATTTTCCATTTTTGCAGTGTCACGGGAAGCTGGACATAGCTTGCTGATCTACTATTAAACTTATTTTAGTCATTTTTCCAAGCACTTAATTTCTAGAGGAATTCACTGATGAAATAGAAATTTAGATACAAGGCACAGAGGATCTTCCTTTTTGGGCACATAAATCAAGAGAACTACCAAGGTAAAATTTGGACTTCATTCACTAAGTCAATCACTGGATTTTGTGTAAGGATGGATCTTGTTTACATTGAGTTTGATAAAAGTGCAGAGGCAGATTGTGGATCACTTACTAACACTTTAGCAATTTTTCTTGGCATTGGAAAATCAAATGAAGACTTGGCATAGATAATACATAAATGTGCACTGTAAGTATTTTTTGATACACAAAAAGTGGAGAATTCAGTCTTCTATACGTACTGGATATCAGGTGACTTCACGGAGGGGCGGAGACTTGGCCCGGCCCCGACATGCCGGTGAGGTTTATTCAAATGGTTTCCTACGAAGAGTGACTTACATATAGAGGATATATCCCGATGCATCATGATAAATATTTATGGATAATTCGTCATTTAGGGAGCAACACGTGATTCTATCAGCACGTTTCTAAGGTCATTAGTTTCCACTCTGGGGCTGTAGTGGAGAACAACGTCACGAACTTCCCTCCGTCCTGAACGCGTCTTCCCACGGTGCCGCGCGCTCGGAAAAAAATGCCGGAAGCAGCCGGAGTCAGAAAGGGGCGGGGCCACACCTTTCAGTGGGGAATCCTCTTTTCAAAAAGCTGCTAACGGCTGGATGTGACAGACGGAGGAGCTGCTGACGGCTTTCACTGGAGTCCAGGAGACGAATGAAAAGAACTGAAATGTGCTCTTCATGACCGCGACACGCAATGGGCTCTGAGTGACTTAAAAGTTTCTGAGTGGAACTGCGTTGAAGGCTTAGACAGACTACATTTAAATAAAATAAATACTACAGGAATAAATTACACAAATAGCCAGGTCATTTAGTCGTGCAGGTGGAAGACAACACGGAACCGAATCCCAGCACGACCCACCTTCCAGACATCACCGTCTCACCTGAGTGTAAAATGTCTTCGGAGAGTTATTCCACGTTGGATGAGTCCTCTCTGCGGGCCCTGGTGAGTAGAGGAATGGAGATGCCACTGTGGTGCAACCTGCCAGGGGAATTTACGCTGATTCAATAGCATCCCGTCTGGCAGGTACCTCACATGATTATTATTGTTGTGTGTAATTTAATCTGTGTAATATACGAACTTTTTGGGAGATTTCTTATTTTATAAATGAAGAATAATTCCTCATAGTAACCAAGTAGCTTTTCAGATATGGTCTGAAAAAAATTATCATTTCTTTAATCAGTCAAATATGAACAGAAATGCTTTTTGTTAGAGCTCAAATATGAGGATTTGCTCTTTGATTGCGTTAAAAATGTTTTGGATAAATTCTATGCAAAAAAAAAAAAAAAAAAGACCCAATTGAAAGAAATAAAGTTTTGAGTTTAATGGTTTAAAGTGTTACTGACTCCAGTAAATGTTCATTTTACATGTGTTCAGATACAGTATGTTTTATCAAACAAACTTGATAATAAAGTAATATTTCTTTCACTTTTGGGTGATTCACTAGATGACTTCAAGTCATTTTGCTCAAGAACGCAGGTACTGGACTGTCCGGCTCGCAGGGACGTTAGGCATGACCTCATAATTTCCTGAGGCAGAGGAAGGCGTGACGTCAGTCTGTCTGACATGCATTGTGACAGCAGACACGTTTTACGAGGACGTATGAATCACTACACCACCATTCAGACACTTGCACTGGGTTTGCATGAATCACCGTCACACATAAGCAGCAGTTGTGTGTGTGAAACATCTGTGATGCTGACTTCACTCAGGTTTAAATCCTGAGAGACTCACTAATACATATACACAATAGACACAAGGGTAATTTTGTTGAAGCGGGGGGTAAAACTGGGATGGAATCTGATTCAACTTGAGTTCTCATACACTGTCTTCCCAAGATTTTGCATTTCAGGTTTAGTCAATGTCAGAGAAAATTAGGGTTTGGGGTCTTATAGATCACTAAATCTGACAGGACGAGGCTGTTTGTTTTGGACCAAGTGGGGTTTAAATCTGAGGTATTGTTGACCTACCTGAGACTATATACCGTATATAGTCAGACAGTCTATTTGTGCAAAGTCTGGAACTGTCTGGTTAAGAGAGCTTGCCTCATAAATCTCTTCCAAACCTTTATCACAACTGACATTATAATGTGGGAGAACAGGAGGATGTGAATGAATCATATTTCTCTGTCTGGGTTCTGGCTATTGGTTCTTTTGATCAGTAGATTTATGAGTTTGTAGAGGAGCAAAGCAAGAATGACAAAACTGAATAGAAGATAAAGGAGGGAGGACTAAAAAGGTAACCATCCAGGTTTTGGCAGCGGAGAGACAGTATTTTTGTTGGACACCTTTATTCTTCTGAAATTATGTTATACTTTTATATGCGATCGAGCAGAGATTCAGATTTACAGGTGAATTTGAGTCAATGAATTTGAGTTTGTTGCTAATTTATTTGGATGATGTATTTTCAGTGGTTTAACTGTGTAGATGTCACTATTGTGTCGTCTGAGTCCTGCCTGTAAAAATACTGCCATTGTCTGAAGAGCTGCAGCAGCAGACTGACGGAGTCTCATGCAGCCGTTGGAACTCGTGGAGTCGATCGTCACGTGACACAGACGCCAACTCACCACTGATTTCAAATCCCTGTTCTTCTGGTTGAACCTTAGCTCCTCCCGCTGATGTGACCAAGGTCGTGCAGATCTCACGTGTTCACTGATTATGTTTGTGGTCACTTGAATGTCAGGGTTTTCCACAATGAACTTGGTTTGAAAGGACTCTGATTAAACTTGTCCATTCAGGGTTGTGGTGGGATTATGTTCTGGTCCACAGAGACACAAATGTGACCTTTCTCTGTTTATAATTTAATGAAATGAAAACACTTTTGTGTTTTCATTCGGTGATGGTGGGAAAATTGTTTAAATGAAGGATGTTTTGATATTAATTAGACTGGTTGTAATGCCAGATAGAGGAAGTTTTTTTTTTTTTTACAGCAATTGGGTGTCTCTCTATTTGTATCTCTCTATCAACAAAGTCCAGGCTGAATTGTGCTTCATGACCTAAACAGACAGAAGGTCTTATGGTAGTCTCTATAACACCGCAAATCCCATCTTTACACCTCTATCCAGAGCCAAGACTGCCTTGTGGTCTGATGCTCATTTAGTTAATCTTCTCCATGGAAACCAGGAAGAGCGTTTTGCTCTTTCTCGGCCAACACAATTATTTATGTATCCACAAAAACAAAGAGAGTGGCTGTCTCAGATTATTTATGGGAGGATGTTTGTTTCCTGTCATCTTATCGGAGCCTAAGATCTCTCAGACAAAGACAGGTGATGCTAGTGGTAGAAATTCTCTTTCCACACAAATCTCTCCAGCTGCTATCACTTAAAAATAGATTTAATCGGTTTTTCTACTCCGTTATCTGTCTTTGTCTGATAGTGTCAGTGCCTGCGGGGCATGTCAGGTCTCCTGGTCAGTTGATGTGCCACTTGTGCACCTGCCTTCTTGGTTGAGAATTAAGTTTGACTTAAGCCACACTGTGAGCTCCCTTGTAATTATCGCTGAAACCTCTTCCTGCTGCACTGCATTATGGGAGGTTTGCAGAAAAAAGCTCACAAATTAGACCAACGTTAATGCGTACGTGAGATTTGATGATTATTTTGTGAAGTTAGTGGGTTTCTAATGCAAAGATGTGCCTTTTCTTTATTTGACGCAACTTCCTGCGGGACTGATTTCACTTGCTGGAGGTCTCACATGATGATTTGTAACTTTTTTCCACTCTTTGACTGTCTTTTCTCTCTGTTGAGCAAGCATTCGTACATGTTGAAAATAGGGCAATTTCACTTTGTGGTCTGATATATGAGACCGCTGGGCCTTCGCTTTATGGCTCTCTGGACCCTTTGTGCTTTGACAAAGGCTCAACGGTTACAGTTGGAGGGAAAGATGAGTTTGTTTTTAGGCTTGGGTACAGTCCCAGGTTCTCCGGGGATATGGTTCAAAATGTCAGCCACATCATGTGGAACAAATAATTCTGGTGTATTATCCTGCATTATACAACTTTCTGGTATGAGAGATGTGCAACATGTGTCTAACGCAGCGTCTGTATGAGTATTAAATGTCATTTTGATCATAAAACTAGAATTACACTCGTTAGATTGCAGTTAAAAAAACCCTCATGTCTTACTTGGACGATGGCCCACCCTGTCAAAAAGTTTGGTGGAAATAAATTCAGTTTGATATAAATCATATAAATTATTTTTGCATGAAGTGGAAAAATGTTACTCCATCCACCTGCATAGCTGGCTCAGGACCACGCCTCATCCCTGTAGGACAATTTTACTGCCTTTTTTTTTTGTATTTATAGCTTTTTGCCGACGAACGTTTAATGATCTAACTGGGCAAATCATTTGCAGGTACACTGATAAAACCCAACTGATAGTTGTAGCCATGAAGTAAATTTTCTTGAGTCTTGCATTGGATGAGCAAGATTTGGCAAGACTTGACCTGATCTACATCTGCAGTCATAAAAAAAAACATTTTTCTTGCTTCAAAGGGCGTTTTGGATTCTGGTTGCTGCATGCAGCAGAACCTTGGAAAGCAGAAGCCCCCCCCCCCACTACTAAATGCAGGCACTCACATAAAGAAAAGACTGAGTGTTTTATGCTCCTGAGCATTGATAACACCTGCTTCTGTGTTCATGCTTGTCGACTATCAGTGCGTCTGACCTCAGCAGATGTTAATGGGTTGTTTTTGTAAGTGTTTCTCTCCCAGGAAGAGGCTGTGAACTACAAACACAGTGTTCACCGTGCTTACCTAAACCTGTCATCATTCTAACAACTCTGCCCTTACATTTCCTCAAAGCATTTCCTATGATTACATTTCAAAAGTATTGGTGAGGAGGTAATAAAGAAATAGCTTCATAATTGAGGACATTTTGTTCTCTAAACTGATATTTAAGACACAGAGCTGTCTTCCTACCGTCGTCACACTAGAATAGACGAGTTGCTGCCTCTAGGCCTCTGTCGGAGCACAGTGGTAACGAGTCTTCTGGTTTGTCTGATAGGCAGGAAACTTCTGTGTGTGGATTTCGTCATAAATAACCTGCCTTCGTTGGCCTGTGACCTTTTTAAGTTTGTTTCTCTGGAGTAGTAATTTGGAGTAAGTGGCAAACATTTACTTGACATGTAAAGTTTAAAATCAGTTCGCTATGCCATGTTTCCTCATTTAAAGACTGTACTCGGGCTTGTTTTGAAATAGGCTGGCATTTGACTGTATGGAGCAGTACTTCATTCACTAATAGGACACCAGGCGCTGTTTTGTCATCTTAAAATGCCATAAAATAATATTGTAGCAGTTCAAATTTAGTTTAATAAATAAACCTCAAAGAGGTTCCCGAGGCTTGTGTGAATGTGACGGGTCTGTATTTCACTGTACGCCAGGGAATGGTGAGAGGTCCAGAAAGTCAACAAAGTGTAGCTTTTTATAAATATCTTTCTGTCCTCCGAACTGCCTTGGTAAAGATATCATAGTAATAAAGTCAAACAGGCAAAGAATGTAGTCGATACAGGACAAATATGGAAACATTTGAATTGTAAATAAATTCCTAAACTAAAAGTGCTCTTTGAGGCTGAAATGAGCTCACTTGTGTGATGGCTTGATCCACATTTGAAATGTATTGATAGATAGATGGATAGATAGATGTATACCAGATTCTCGCATGACCTACATAACCCCCCCCTACACACACACACACACACACACACACACACACACACACACACACACACACACACACACACACACACACATGCACATCCATCCCTGTCAGCAGAAGGTGACCATGGTGTCCATCATACTGTCTATCAGCAGAAGCCAGTGGCAGGATAGACCAAACATAAAAGAACCAGCTTGTGAAAAATTGGCTGAGTGGTCAAAACCCCTACGGAACAGTTTCTTGAAGTTAAGCACATATGCAGTCGTTGGTGAGATAATGAGTACGATAACAGAGACTAAGCAACAGAACCAATGTGTGGTTACAGAGGGAAGCTAATGAGTTACAGCTTGACAAACAGAGGCAAACACCAGCTGCTGCTCTTGAAACGTGACCTCAATCACATGATTTGTGCCGTACGTGTAGACTGAGTGGTATATTCTGACCTGATAGCTGTGAACTTAGGGGGGAACAGATCAGGTATGATGCTGTCTGAGCTGCTCCAGTCTTTTTGTCTGTCTGTTAAGTGATGCAGCAGAGACGGTTTCTGTGACTGATCTAAATCTGTCTGGATCATCATCTTGCCAAATGGGAAAGGTCTGGATAAGGGATTGAAGGTGTGTGTGTGTGTGTGTGTGTGTGTGTGTGTGTGTGTGTGTGTGTGTGTGTTTTGTCCTCCGTATCCTTCCAAGTGTCACTGGCTAACAAATGCCAGTTTGAGTTTGAACGTTTTAGACGGTTAGAGGGAGACAAACGCTACACGGTCCTGTATAGATTATTCTCCAGATGTTTTAGATTCTGAAGAAACACTCAACAGATGTGTCCAATCTGTTGTGTGGCTACTGGTTCAGCAGTTTCCGCACCTAATCTACAGTGTCAGTCTGTCACCATCATGAGACGTCTAATTGAAAAGGACCTGTGGGTTGGTGTCTACTTTAGATTAATAATGTTCTTGTCAAGGGGAGACAGGACTCTGGCGCATTTTGTCATCATCAAGATGCTATTAATATGCCTTCCTATGTTCAATTCCCTCTCACTTCACCCAAACACACATTTGGATAGAAAAAATCAGTGCTTTGGGAGAGTTTTAGTTTAGGTTGGCTTCTCAAATGAATACTAATGAGTGAGTTTGTTGATAGAGGGAGAAAAGCACGCACCATGCAAGATCAGAAATTGTATTTTTTTGCTATCACATGCTGCATTAAACCAGAAAATTGTGGAGTAAATTCATTATTTAAAAAATTGTAATGCAACTTTTTTTAGAGAAGAAGACAAAGGCCGATTGCTGAAGGATGTTAAAGTTTGGAGTTTTTTGTATGGACTCCATTTCCTCCTGAGACCCTCCATTAGTCACCCAGCGGATGTTGATGTTTCACTCTCCGGCCCGATATTTTGATAATGTTGTGGCACTTTTGAGATAGGATGTGTGATCTGTTACGTTTCATTCGGTTTTGTCTGACAGTCTGCGGGCAGCACACCCTCCTGATGATACACCTACTCTGGATTTCATAATCTGATTCTGGGTGGGACTTGTGGGCCACTTAGAACAAACTGTTTGTTTAACTTCTCTCTGTGTCCTCCTTTTGTCCTAATGCTTCTCTCCCCTTTTAACCAAAACAGCCGGTGCCACAGATCTTCTTTTGGATGAGTCGTATTCCATTTTTGGGGAAATTCATTGTGCTCTTGTTGTAACTTGAGTCTTATCACTGGACAAGGCAAGCGGTATGTCTTTTCTTCCAGAGGCTACTTCCTGCTGAATTCTATCTCGCCATATCAGCTGTTCTCACGTGACCACCGAGGGAAGACACCAACAGATTAAACTAAATATACGGACCACTCCCTTCCTCTCTGTTGGTTTCCTATGATTAAGAACAATGGCTTTGATCAGCGCATCTGTGAAAAGATAAAAAGTGTAACTGGACAACTGGCAACATGAAGGCATTAGGGATTTTGTAAAATGGCACAGAAAAAAATATCTTGGTGTGTTATACATCTTTTATGTATGGACGTTTGTGTAGGTTATTACTAGTATCCATTGTTGATTGGTTTGAATTCTTTTAATTTGGTTTTCTCCAGTGTTACGGTGTTTAAGATTCCCAGCCTCCTGTATCCTGGACTGCTGCATCGATTCAGATATCTATAAATTAACTCAACATTGAAACAAAATCAACTCATGCTATTAAAACAAACTAAATATTTTATCCAGAATCACAGTTGGCAAACATATCTTAAAGCTATGATGTATTTCTGTGTAATGACTGTACTGGCGGGTTGAATAGGAGAAATTAGAGCTTTTTGCCCCAGTGGCACCAAATTAAAACCATTTTGTTGGGGCCAGCTTCAAAATGTAGGGCACAGTAATCTTGGCCAGTCTGGAACTGACCTGGATCCCTGCCTGTGACCTGACCTGACACTTGAAGAGGAACACATGCAAAGGGGACGGTTTGCAGAACCAGAGGGCTGATGTGGGCCAAAACATCTCACTGATGCCTGGGCCAAGCCCGAGATGAATATGTTCTTCTGTGGTCGATTGTAGGTTTGCGTGTGAGATAAGCAACGATGCAGCAGGATCAAAAATGACTTTGAAGTTTTGCAAGGAGCAGAAAGTTCCATATTCGCTTTACGCACATTAACTAGTCCACTGCACTAATCTAAGGCTTGAGTTGGTAACATGTGAGTCCAGATCTATCTTCAGTGCATCATTACATTCTTATAGAGAGCATTCCTGATGCCTGTTTCCCCCTCTGACGCAAATGCATTCCTCCATGCATTTGTTCTTTATGCTTGCTACCTCAAGTGTAAAGGGGACACCGTTTTCCAGGGTCGACGCTGGCCTTTTGTTCCGCTATTTCTTTATTAATAAAGGTTAAGCCTTCCTGCACGTGTGACCACACTCACAAAGATCACGTTTCCACTTGTGCAAGCAAGTTCCCTGCCTTGCATATTTCTCAGGTTCCCCCTCTTTACATTGACACCAGACAGTAAAAGACTCGGCAAGCTCTGCAGCACAATGAGATTTAACCTCGAATCTGGTGAATTTCTTTGTTAACTCTTCAGCTTAGACATGACTGAAACTCTGTCTTCTGAAAAACTAGGACTCCCGTGCCTCGCAGGGCTTTCTTGTATTGTAATTATATTCCAATGTCTCATTGGGTGTGGTGTGAGCACGCATGTTCAGGCTTACTCTATGAAATGAATTGTCTTTTTGAGGCTTTTGAGAAATGGTTAATGGACTCTAACCTGATTCAAGGCTTTTGCCCCAAGGCCAGACAATAAAGAGATTCTAGGGTGATGCACATATTTCGGAGCTCAGTTTTCTTTTCTTCTTTCTCCTGTGTTTATTTGTTTCTATTTTAATGTTCACAGAAGTCCAGTGTTCTCTGTGGAAGCTAGTAGACCTCTTCAGCTTTCCCACCAGGAGTGTCCCCCATGTCCGTATAAGGGCAAACTCAAATCTGGACCGAACAAACAATGAGTGAGAACAACAAAAGCGAGTTTAAAGCAATGATCTGATTGTCCTCATGGCTGTTCTCTAACCTCAGCCTATCCTGGAAATCATTTCATACTCAAACTCATTTCATAATATGGTGGACTCCCACACATTTGTTGCATAAAGTTCAAATACTGCTTTGTGACTTGTTGATTTGGCGTAGTCACAGTTCATACTGCGTTAAGTACAACAACAGCCAAGCACATGCACGCCCACTGGGAGTCATAAGGTCAGGACTCGGCCCTAGGGGTCGTTTTGCTCCCAGACAAGACTGGTTAGATCTGTGATGTTTGGCCTGACCTTTTGTTAACCACATCATACAATGCGACTGGAAACACATGGAAAACTACAGATGTAGCATTGAGTGTTTGCAATTTTGTGGCATCATTTAATGGAGCAAATCATCAATTTTAGAATCCAAATGATCCAAAAATATTATCAGAATCAACCTCCAAACAAACCAGTGCAAGAAAAAACTTAACCTCCTTTGCCAAAGTTATAAAAGTTCAGGGGAAATTAGACAAATCTGAATATTTTCTCCCTGTTTACACAGAAATTTAAAGTCCTTATACTTCCATAGGCTTAACTTAATCCTGTTTCATTGCTTCACCCACAGGAAGTCATTACAGCCTTGTGTGTTTAGCCATGGACAGAAGACCCACAAAATCATAGTTAGTATATTTAAACTACCTGAAGGACCTTGAGTTTATTCCATATTTGACCACTCCCAATGCCGTAACCATCTGTTACGCAGTAAATTAAACAACCTCACAAATGTGAGAACCCTATCTAAATCTGTTTCTCGTGTGAAGCAGAGGAGCTAAGAGGGTGTTTTCGTCCTCAGGAGTTTGTCACCAGCTGCTCAGGATTAAAGCTAAACCATGAAAGCTTTCTAATTGATTGGGATTGATTGAGCCGCTCCGGTCTGGTGTCTGTTGGGAAGGTTTTAAGTTTTGATTCTGAAGAGCACTGCCGTTTGGCAGGAAGTGACTCAAAGCCGCCATCGGTTCAGTACAAGCCTTAGCAGGCCATTGCAACATTTTTTTCCGTATTTCTCCTCACCAGTGATTCCTGTCTAATGAGGTAATAATTTGCTTTGAAGCCCTGTTTCCTACAGGATTATCTTGTCTCATAATCATTCATAAACACAAGCTCCGTCCTGCTCCTTCCATCTACCTGGCTGACTCAGGTGAGTCTGCTGAGGTCAACAGGTGCAGCAGCAGCTTCCTTAAAAGCAGTGATGAGTGAGCTGTTGCTTGCAGCAGCAGATCAGACTGTATTAGTATTATTACCCCACCATCATTAAAGGCGATGACAGCTCAGTGACGTGTGGACGGCTGCACAGTTTTCAGTCAAAAATTGTGTCATTCCTGACTCACATGACCGTTAGCAATTGTCGCTGCATGAACGGCCGTCTGTCTGGGTGCACCAAATGTTCTTTAGGTCACTGTGTTTTCGGTGAACCGTGGGTTAGAAAGAGGCTTGTTGTTTGGTTTGAAAAATGCACGTGAGGATGGTTGGTCATGTAAGGTGTTGCCATCGTGTGAGTGCACTCATTATTTTCCTCTCCCTTCCCACAAGTCCCGCAGTCAAACGGACCGTTGCTTTCTACATGAGCGCGTGTTTCCATGCTACTTCAACGGTCATTCTGTTTTCTTTGGCAGGCACCCAAGTTGAAGGTGTGTTACGCCTGCTTGTAACCTTTCCAAGCGAGGAAGCTATTGGTCGGACTTTTTTCATTTTCCTCTTCCAAGAAACGTAAAGGAAAAGTCGGCTTCAACTTCTGGTCTTGTGCCTTATGGTGTGGCCTGTTGAATTAAGTGTACACAGGCTGCAACCCATTCAAACTATGCGAACATGCAGCCATCTGATTGGTCCGTTTGAAATTTCTGGTGTTGGAGCAGGTGAAAGTGCTGACTGCCAAATGTCGAATTGTTTTTCTTTCTTATCAGGACATTGATTTCTCCCACTGTGGCTATATTTAGAAATCTCAACATGACTGATGTGGACGGATTTACAGTATTTACAGTTTTATTACATGTTCTGAGTTTGGGAGTCATTTATGGGGGTTTTTTCCCAACAGTTAAATATTTAGCTTCAAGTTCAGACTGATATAGGCAGTACAAAGGCCAGAAACTTTGGAAACGCTGAACAGAAGTCGGTGCTTTTTGAGTTAAGAGTTAAGGTGGGTTCTGTTTTCTATCAGTTAGGATTAAGTCAGTTGATCAGTCCTGAAAGCTGGCGGTGTGCTGGTTGTATAATCACATGACATTGATTCAGCACTAGACTTGACAGCGTGATAACAGACAGCCCCCTCCACTGTTTGTTCAGTGTGTGTGTGTGTGTGTGTGCAGGACAATGATGGAAACGAGTCAGTGTGTTTTTTTTAGTTCCTTCCTCGTGTGCTGCGTCTTATCACTGCCGGGTAGAACCTAAACTCAGCTCTTGATGGACATGCTGCTCAACCATCTTTTTCCTGGTGAGTCAGCAGGAATGTGAGGAATGACCTGTGCGAGGCCTGGCCCAGTGTCACTCCGCTCTCATCTGCCCATTTTTAGGCATATCCAAGCCCGGCTTCTCCTTTTTCCTTTTCTCTTCTTCCTTTCTCTTTTTCCTTTTGTCACTCTTTCTCACTGTAAACCACTTTTTATTTCTCCTCTTTCCTAATCTCCTGTCTTCTTCTCTGAGTGCTTTCTCCTCTTACTCCTTATTTTCAGCCAGCTCAGCACTTAAAACCTCCTCAAATTATAACATATAAAAGAGCTATTGCAGCTCAGGCTGCATATTTTGTTAAACCGCGGTTAGACCTCAAACCCACTGGCCCTCTTCATCTCTTGAGAGACCACCCTCTTCCTCCTCTATGCTCAGCGGGGGAAGGCCACAACAACCCCCTTTCATCCCATCAGGGTTGGTTTAGCTTAGCAATCACATCCAGCTCTCACTAGTGGAAACCAGTCGGCCTACAAAGCTTTGACTCTGCAGGTTTTAACTGGTGCAGCAGGAGGCTCTAAAGTGTGTGTTTGTGTGTGAAGTGTTTGAGAGGAGTGTGAGCTGCTCTGTTCTGCGTGTGCAGACAAGTTCCTTCTGTCGACCCACAGACGGATCCGTCTATCATACAACATCCGAGCCTTTACCCCAGTGTAGACACGGCCATCGCTTGCATGAAAGCATCTCGCTGACTAGTATGTCTGCAGACGTTCACTCATAAACACCTGAATTAATCCTCTTTCACTTGAGAAAATAACTCTTTACATAATAATCTCTCAGAGGGCTGAAGTGGCTTGATGAGAGTTTGTAAGCGATCCTTTTCAACATCCAAGTCTTTTTGCCTGGTTTCTGTTCAAACAAGTGTAATTACAGTCACAGAAGACCCTTGGTTATCAACACCAACAGATGCATGTCTCTTTTGGAGCAGCAGCTGGTGTGGTGGGGGTTTTTTTCACTCTCAGGTGTTCCCTTCTTTTCACATTAGTGAAGTCACATCACTTGTCATCACCAGTCTATAAGCTGCTCATCTGCCTAGTTGAGCCTGTAGCGCTGAAAACCAGGGTTGTTGAGTCTAAC
The DNA here is from genome assembly GCF_040054535.1 of Antennarius striatus. Taxonomy (NCBI): domain Eukaryota; kingdom Metazoa; phylum Chordata; class Actinopteri; order Lophiiformes; family Antennariidae; genus Antennarius; species Antennarius striatus. The sequence continues at coordinate 21,683,384 of NC_090778.1, forward strand.
ACGGTCAGACTAAGACTAAGATTTTACAGGATTGAAATGATCCCATGAATTTGCCCTCACAAGCCTAAAAGCCCCCAATCACAATGCTAACTTGTTAATAAACGGTTTTTGTCCTAAATTTCCTAATTTTTTTCCTAAAGAGTTTACTTGCAATTGTCTCGTGATTGGCGTCTGTAGTTTGCTTATTTTTTAAAGTTGAGGAATATTTTATGGTTGATTTTCATGTAATTTAATTCATATTCGTCTGGAAGGTTATAATCTATCCACAGCAACACAAACTGAGGTTTTCCAGTAGCGGGAGCATCTGGCCCCGTGGACCAAAATTTTTTAGTCATAAATGACAACTTTGCGGTCCTTGTTTGAACAGGTTAATAACAGAGGACAGTTTACCAACAGAAGTTAGAAGTCTTTGCTGCCTTCACCGCTCTTTACTTACTTTGAGAGAAGACCCTATGACCCTTTACCATGGTAGGAGATTATTATTTAACTGGATGGTAATTTTCTCCACCGTACATCTGTGGTGCAGCCGCTCAGACGTGCAAATACGAGAGTGACAAGTGGTTTTCCAAGCCAATTATTTGGTCTTCTGCTGCCTCGGTGCATATTTAACACATGAATTTTTCTTCATGCCCTATTTTTGTCTGTATGTTTGTGTCCCATTCAGCTGGATGGAACTGTAGATCTGGACGAGAGACGTGTCATCCGTTCAGCCATCCGGGAGTTGAGGAGGCGAGAGATAGAGGACATGGAGGCAGCTCTGGCCAGCAAGAGGTTCCGGGCAACACGCCTCAAACAACAGGAAGACAAGGAAAACCAGCACAGGTAAGAATGCACGCCCGCACGCATGCCCGCACGCACGCACGCACGCACGCACACGCAGAAATTTCACCAGACATATTTTCGGCGTTATAAAGGCCTTATGTCAAATCACCTTTCTGCATTTAAGTCATTAAGATTTATCAGATCGGATTCATTACCTTATCCAGATTTAGTTTGTTTGATCTACTCAGAAATATTTTGTGGTTCACAATAAATATTTCATAACTTTCAGAACAGAAGGAAACTGATAATCATCTCCTTTGTCATTTTATCAATAAACACATTTTTGCTGGCGAACTGAAGGACAAACAGGAAAAACAGGCTTCAGCTATTGAGGACTATCAGCTTCACGTTTCTGCAAACATTGTGATGAACTATATTTTTAGGAGTCTTGGAAGAACACAAAGTTCCATCATATTTGTTTACATCTTCAATCCCCTTCTTTTTCTCTACCTGTTGATGAAACCCAGAGAGTGAGTTTTGTGTCTGGTGTTAATTTCACTGCTAGTGGAGGAACTACAATTTCAACACTGTTGTGTAGATTTATAGAAGACTCTCAGCCGTCTGCTGTCCTTCTGTCACTTTGACTTTTGCAAGCCTTTTCATTTCCATGCACCTCCGCTCTTGGATGACTTGGGTTACAATAACAAAGAAGATGCCTCGCTGAAGCTGAAGTGGAAGCATACCTACCGTAGCAATACACACAAACACACAGAGCCCATCTGAAAGTCGCATTATCCTTTGCCTCCCAGTGGTGGAATGAGACATATTCCATGCCACACACAATGAGTGGAAGAAAGCTGAGATGTTGAGAACTGGAGAGGTGAAATGGAGAAATATGAAGCTGAAAAATGGAACAGTGGAGTCCTTTTTTTCCCCCTGTCCTCGTAGGTTTTTTTATGACTATCACTTTTCCCATATTCAGTTGAGGTTTGATTTCTGTAATTAGTCTTGATCCAGTCAAAAATAGCGAATATTTTCTAATACTTTATATGAATTCCCCTGTTTGGTATCAATAAAATGCGTCGATCTATCTGTTTGTCTGTCTTTACGAAATGTTGGTTGTTTTCTGCTGCTGAGAGACGTCTGAGAATACAGATGATGTTTTTTATGATGCAAAGTAAAGTCAGTCATTATGTCTCGCTCTCTCTCTCTCTGTCTCTCTCTCTCAGGTCTGATTCCAACAACAACTTGGATGCCCTGTCGCGCAAACTTCAATCAATTCAGGACATTGAAGAGCTCACAAAAATGGTGAATATTAATAAAAAATAAAAAGGGCTGCTCTGCATGATCGTCCCATGTGCCATGAAATTCTGTGTTTGTGTTTGTGTGAAGCTCCGTGCTGCGAGTGAGTACGAGGAGAGAAAGTTGATTCGAGCAACTATTCGACAAATCCGGGAGGAGCAGCAGCAAGGTGAGTGATGTTTGAAGACGCAGTCCAGATGTGTCTGAAACTGTTAAATAACAAAACGCTCGTCTGGTCAAACTCAAAGATGAACGTTCTCATTGTCTGGATGAAAGCATTGGTGTGAAGAGGATACGCTAAAACTACAGTTTGGTGTCACAGTATCAGAATACGAAAAGTCATAATTAAGCTGTGGTTGACAAAAAGCACATAAATAGCACAAACACATCTGTCAGTACTTCCTGAGGACATTAATTTGTTTAATTGGATCAATTAATGCAAAATTTAGATTATTTAACTTAATGCTATAAATATAGCCTTTAAGAAATTAAGATTATATGTTTTAGGACCAAATTGACTTTACAAAAATCATCAAACTGCCACTTTAATATTTATCAAGTATAATGTATGTACAGTGTGCCCTCAATCTTTGCGGTCAATACGTTCCAGGAACCACACATGCGATTAAGGAATCCGCGATCGAGATTGCGATCTTATCATCTTATTTATTATTTATGGTAATTTAAACGTTTATGAACCCACTGATATTAAACCACCTTTTCCCACACTCTTATCGACTGTTTAAATCACTTTTGTGTCTCACAGAAGTCCGAGACTCATGAAATGTAGCGCACTTCCAGATGCCGTCAGCCAATAGAATGCACGTACGGTGCCACGTGACTGCCAACCAAAAATTTGCGATGAATTAGTCGCAATCGTAGATGTGCGATCGCGTGACGATGCACTGTATATCTTTTATCAACTTTATTAAGAATTGTCACTTAATTCATGTGGAAGAGATGGTGATATTTTCAGTGGTTACCATGGTTACAGCGTCAGATCCTCCTGATGCTGGGTCAGGTAGTGGATTCCTGTCATTCCTGTCTCTGCCTGGTTGCCCCTGTCACACTGAAATAGCAGGATGTGTGGGTATACAGTCTGAGACGCCTCCGTCTATGGGGGCAAACCAGGGCACCTGGCATAGTCCTGTCATCCATCACCTCAGTTTATAGCCCATCTGTGAAATGTAAAAGTTTTGGATTGTTAGAGCCAATGAATCATCACGTTAACATTAATTATTGCACTACTGCTGTGCTTGTGTGTGTTTTTGATTTTTACAGGGCCTGCTGAGCGAGGAAAAGGTTCCATTAGCTGTCAGGAGCCTGAGAGTGTAGAACCTAAGAGGATCATGGGTACTGGGGTGAGTACAGCAGCGCTAATTCTGACTATCACTGTCATTCATCGGATGCAAACTAATTTTCCACAATTTCGACAATCAACATTTCCATCACTCATCACAAATGGATCGACACCCAACAGATTTAATAGTCAGTCATGCCAGCTTCTATTAGCAGTAATGAGCGAAGTGCAAATCAGTTTGAGAGTTTCTGTATTTGTGTGCATGGCAACAGTAACCACTGAGGTTTCTTTGCAGCCACAATGAAGAAAGAAGCAAACAACAACAGGCATTAGAGCTTGAATCACATAATGTGTCATGAATGTGTCTGCACCACAGGCCCACACAAAATGCATGTTTTGGCTGCTATGTAGCAAGGAATGTGTTTTTCTGTTTTAGTTCCTCATTAAGACTCGACCTTATGAGGAGAAAAATCAAACACACTTTGAGCCGAGGACTAAGGGTGCTTAGTAAATTACTTTCAACAGGTACAGTGAGTGATACAGTAGGTGGAAACCGTAAATAGTTTTTTTATTTCATTCAATCCTCAAGTGGTTTTATTGCATCTTCATGGTGTTTGAATGTATCACATGATTTTTAATCCCTCTGTTCCTTCAGTCTTCTGTCAGACTCCTACCTCAATCGACTTGACTTGTAGTGGAGGATTGGAGTTTGACCAAACTTCTATCTTTCTCCTCTTTTACAAACTTAATTATATGGCTTCTGCAGTGGGGAGGACATAAAATTTCTTGTTCACATCTTTAGTGGCCCAAGGTCAAGTTTTCTGTTTCCAAACTTTTAGATGAAAGTTCCAGAGAATGAGATTTCAGTGGAGGATAATCAAGAATACAATCACTCACATTATTAGCATTGCGGTGGTTCCTATGAAAGCACCAATGTTTCCCGCCACAGTGACATGAAAGCTGTTGCTATCCATCCAGTTGTCTGCTGCACCCTGTACTTTTGTTGCATGCACTGCCTTGTGTATTGTCCTCAGATAGGAAGCGATGATAGCATGTTGGCGTCACAGGATGCCCCTAACATTCAAGCCCTTTTACCTCCCTTCCTGCCACACAGCTGTGAGCCATTGGGCGGCGTTGTGAGCCACAAGCAGTGTAGTCAATGAGGCGGATGGTGTGGGGGTTCAGACAGACAGACAGACAAGCAGCCCACCAGCTGTGCCTCAGTCGTGTTGTCTGCACTGGAATGGGGAAGCGGCCAAAAACAACATCAGCCAGCAGTAGCAGGGCTCCTTCTATTCAAATCACTGCAGCGGATCTCTTTGAGCTGTTTGCGATTGTCCCGTGGCAGATGGAGGTCCTAGATAGGCCTCCGCCGCAGCCAGACACTCCAGGAATACGCAGACTCTGCCAGCAGCTGGAAACAAAAGCAGCTCAAGATGTCATGTAACAAAAACTCAATGGAAAATACACAGTAATTAGTAATTATTGGATTAATGTATTGGTTAATTTCGACACCCATTAGAATTTAATTATTGTTTTTAACGGAGGGATGATGACATACTGTAAAAGTTTCCTAATATATGTATGGTAGAAACCATCCTCTGACAGCTTATAAATACTTAAATTATATGTGTGTAGCCCAGAAAAAACAATCGGAAAATGATGTGGATTCTTTATCCTGACACAAAAAGTGTAAAATATCGACTTAAATTAGGTTGAAATTACAGTTCGAGTGTCACCTCTTGTCTTCACAGATGTGAAAGAAATACGGAAATAAGTCAAAAGAAAGGTAGAATGTGTCAGAAGTTAACGTGTCAACCAGGCAACCCTTTAACCTCTAAGAAAGAGCGTGTGGTGTGGGGGGGGGGGGGGTCCCTGTGGATACAGAATGGGAGGCAGGGGAAGTTAAAGGAGTGGCCTGTGTGTGTGTGTGTGTGTGTGTGTGTGTGTGTGTGTGTGTGTGTGTGTGTGTGTGTGTGTGTGTGTGTGTGTGTGTGTGTGTGTGTGTGTGATGTGGTTGAGGGAGTAGAGAGGCAGAGTAGCGGACGTCCTGACTCGGAGAGAGAGAGAGGAGAGAGAGGGAGAGAGCGGCAGTAGAAGGTAAATGTCATTCAGACTTTTCTGCTGCTACATGTAGAGATCAAACCTTCCCTTCTGACTTTTCTATAGTCCTTCTATTCAATTTTTTAAAAAAAATTTTTTTTCACATTTTTGAAAATTTGTCCTTGTATTCATCTCACAGAAGAATGGGAAGTACCAGCTGCTGTGTTTACCTCTCAGGTTTGTGTATTTTTTGTGTAGGTTATTTATTCATTTAGGTTGATGGCTTCTCTGAAAATATAGACAATGAATGAGATGAAACTGAGTTACTGACACAGATATGTTACTTAAAAATGATCCTAATCAAATTTTCAAAATTTGATGATCATTCATTTGCATGTTTTTATTGATTTAACTACTTACGTTGTCTCCCAGGCTTCAGACATGTTGTCTAGGTGTGTTTGGAGAACTCAGGTTGGTTGGGTCTGTGTTGCAGCTGCAGAATTTGTTCTGTCTCTGTGCTCATCACAAACATGTTGCAAGAAGAGACGGTGCCTAACTGTCTAAAAGCTGGACGAGAACATTTAACTGACATTCAAGTTGTGATGGAAGATAAACAATCCAGCAGATCCACTTTGAAAAGATATTGACATGAGCAGTAGGTCTAAGAAAGACCAGAGTTGTTTGCATGTTCCTCCTCACAAAGAAGATTTGGTGATACTGAGATGATTGCTACCTCATTCCAGCTACTGTATTTCAGTTTTTGGAGGTAAACCGAGCTTGTGGTTCCTCGGGCTGCAGTAATGGAAAAGTAATTCACCAGATTTCTTCTTCCTTCCACGTGGAGGCATGGAAGACGTTCAGATGGTCTGACCTTACCAGTGTAGTAATGGATTTAACTTTCATGGAAAAACTGGACCATTTAAAGTGCGTGTGTGCGTGTGTGTGTGTGTGTGTGTGTGTGTGTTAATCTCCAGTTGATCTCATCTGTCTGAGAAGAAACTGTGCGCCTCAGCCTTATTGTTCTTATTTTTGTACACTTGAACATTCAGAGGAATTCAGATGGCCCACGCCTTGCTGTGGTCACCAGTGAGGACAATTGTTTTTGTGTTTACCGAGTTTACATTTTTGCTATAGTACAGAACAAATCCACTGCTGAGGTCAGATGGGATGAGGGACCAAAGAAGAGCTGGAGTGGGACGGTGTCGGCGGTGGTTCCACTCTGCCAGGTCTTGACTGTTTGGGCCAGAGGGTAGCCGCTAATGACAGCATGGTGGCTGGCAGCAGGTCCCAGCTCTGGTCTGCTTCTCCACTTCAACTTGATCCCCCCCTCCCCCTTTGCCTCACTGTCTGTGAGAAATATGTTCCCTGTGGTTTAGTGGGAGCTGTGAAATGATGGCTGTCTGTCAGGGAGAGGAGGGGTGGGTGAGGACAGACCGGTCCTCTCTCATTGTGTTTATTGCTCAAAAGCAATTATCTCCCCCTGTGACTCACCTGATTGAGTGACCCCCACAGTAAAGGGAGTGGCTTTTGTGCGGGAGCTCTTTGCAGATTTGTCTTCTCACAGAATATCGAGCCAGTCAAATTGTGTCCTCCATGGTGGCGCTCAAGTCCGAATGAGCAAAATTTACCATCGTCTTTTCAAGCTAACATACTTTTATTGCTCCAGAATGTGCGCTGACACTCTTTTTGCTCCATAAGGAGAAAAAAAAATCGGAAGAATGGAAAAATTGACATTGGAGCCTTTTATTTAGAATGCTCTGATGTCGCATTTTCAGTTCTTTTTTTAGGAAGGAGTGCATCTTTCACAATCTTTTCACAATTATATGTTGATCTTTTGTGGAAGATTTTAGCAACTAGACCTCATTTTACTTTCAAACCACAACATGTGATGCATTTAATTGTGCTCTTTCTTTCTTTATAATCAGAGCAGCAAATATCCAGTTTCACCTTTTCTTGTTTGTTTTGTCATCTCCCACGACAGTGTCTGATTATGTTCTCCTCAGTGATTGAGACGCTCTTCCCTGTAATCTTCTCAAAGGTGGGGAAGGTTACGATCAACAGAGCATAAAGCCTCTGGTCCTTTGTCACCTCTGCCACTCTCCTGTGTTCAGATCAGGCCTGATCACACACTGCGTTGATTAAAACCCTGCTGAAACACAAGGGAGGGTTTCTTAAGAATCTCCTAGTCTAGGTGTTATTGATGACTGGACCTCTCTGTTCTGTAGGATAACATTGTTTACACATGTGACAAGTGATTCTGTGGTTGATTGTGTGTGTCTATGTGTGTGTGTGTGTGTGTGTGTATTCTTTACAGGCTTGAGAGCTTATGAATGAGTTCTTGTAAGAGAATGAGAGCATGCCGTTACTTCAAAAAGCTTCTCCTGTCCTGGAAATTTTTGTTGGACTATTCTTCTCTCAGCTGCCTCTAGTTAAACACGTTTTAAGAGATCATGTGCCTTGATAAACTCCAGCATTTCAACTGAGTTACAGAGAGCTTCCTACCCCTGTAACATTATAGATGAAGAGTCTCTATTTTTGTTCAATAGAAAAGTTTTCTTCTATATTTCTTTGGATTTCAAGGCTGTGTCCACACATGGTCAGAGAAGCTTTATTTGCGCAGCTGATTCTCCTGTGGAGTGGCTCAAGGTCGGGAAACAGAGGCCCAACATTAATGCCAGTATCTTCATTTTTCCGCCCTCATCCCTCTACTCCACACATCTCCCGTTTCCTCTCCATATGCCAAAATGAGGCTGCCTCCCCTCAGAGATCTCCCTCCTGCTGCTATTTGATCTGTGCAGGCTATGGCCAGAGTGCCGCTGAAAGAGCTGCATTTTGTTCCTCTGCAGGTAATTTTGAAGGAATTCTGCTGAAGTCAAGTCAGGCTATAGAGCAGTACAATAGTGTGTGTTGGATCTGGCTGTCCCTCTATGTGCCTGAGGTATACGATGGCAAATGGACAGATCTTTACTTTTCCATCTGGCTAAGCATGTTGTTCATCATTTGACCTGGGCATCCATCAGCATGAACTGACCTCACTCGAATGATTTTAAGGAGTTTTGTCTTCAAAGTGTTAAATTTCTCCCTGATAAAATCCTGAAGACATTTTGACCTGAGAAACAAAATTACATAACGTGTGTGGAGAGTTTCTGTGCACTGAGCATGTTATTCTATTTCAATAGGAGACGGAGCAGGAGAGTCACAGTGAGCGAGAACACATCAGACCTCAGATCCAGGACTTACGCAGCCAGCAGACACAACAAAGCAGAGAGCAGAGAACAGGTGAGAAATTTATCTTTCTCTTCAAATTACAGGACGTTCAACCTGACAAAGCAGTTTATTTGAATGCTACGTACCTAAGTCACATGTAGAAAGGCTTCACTTTTGGAATTGTAGAAACTCAACATCTTTTCCCCACTGATAACACCTAAAGGTCAGGCTTGGCTGTACATTCATCTGATGCCAACACTGACAGCCTCTGTTGCATGTGGCTGCATACATAGGTCCTCATGCAATTTCCTCTTGACTGCCTGTTAAAATAGTCTGTTAAAGGAAGCATTTTCCTGAGGTGGCGGTCAGGAGGTCGTATTAGTTCAAGCTCTTTAAGCTTTTTCACTGAACTTTATTAACTGTTTGGAATTACTCACAGCCATAGGTTTAATGACTTTGGCTTCTACAGAGTGAAGTCATTTCATTCAGTGTTCTGTGAGCCCAACAATTAATTAAGTGGAATGAATGCAAACCTTTAGAGGGGAATGAATGTACTTTGTTTGCTCACATAATGAGGAGACCCAGGCGCAAAGCTAGTGATGAATGGCTTGTTTAACGTCAAAACTATATTACAGTCAGGTTAATTAGTTAATCACAACAAACCACAGCTTGATGAGTTCAAGTACCTTTCGAAAAATCTAGTAATTGCAAAATCCTCTTCATAAAAGACAACATTAAAGTTTGATCACTTTATTTTCAGGATGATCTCTTTTTTGTGCTCCATGCTGTCTGAACTGACCTTGGCCTGAGGCTTGGCACCATAATAATATCGTTCTGTGTGGCCCGGTGTGCTTTGGGCTTCCCAGCGTTCTTCTCTTAGACCCAGGGTTAGGTTGTGGGAATGAAGGCACAGGGAAACCCAACAGACACACCTCTGCTAAATAAAACTGGCTACAAAACAGAAGATCTAGATTTAAATTTACAATTTAAACCAGGGTGAAGCTTGGGTCAACAAAAAAAGACCACTATAGAAAAGCAAAGGAGGTAGGCGCCTTTTAAAGCAGGCACCCGTCAACAAAGCTGTGGATGTTTGTGGTCTAGTGCAGCAAGAGTGGGCGGGTGGTTTTCAAAGGGTGGTTGTTTTTTCAACTGAGTGAAAAATAAGAAATTGACTCAAACGATCTATGACAGGTTCTTTTTTGGTGTTTGAAATAACACAAACTCATACCTCCAGTTCTCTGGTGAAAAAAGTTTGTATGAGCTTTACCTCAAAAACCATGTGTCTGGCTCTACTACATTACAGCACAAACAGTAACTAGTAAGGCTGTGATTTGGGAAATTAAATGGTTGCAGAGACTCTCAGTGGAATGTCCCGAGTGCCTCAAGTTCACAAAAAAAAAAAAAAAAAAACCCCTCCATTGACACAGAAGTCAATTTCAGTCAGAAATTGTGTGAAGCCCAGACAGGATTGAACACATGTGTATTACCATTTAATCCAATGTGCTCAGCCAGACTCCCTTTTGTTGTGTAATGTGACGTTTACCTTAGTCAACATAATTTATTATGATCCAATGATAGTCTTGGGCTTAAGCTATAAGTAAGGTCCGGAGCTACTGATCAGCAGCAAGACAGGGCCACAAAAAACCCAAATAAACCTAGTGTGACAGCCTTATAGATAAATTTGATAGATGGTCAATGCATTGACTGGCAACAGAATGTAGCAGTGCAGGCTGCTAATGTAGATAATTAGAAGCAACAAACGAAATCCTCATTACCGAGTTGTATTTCTAAGAAGTCACTACATAATAAACGTGACGACTCCCCATTGGTGAAACCTGAACAATAATGAAAGACTTTGTAAAAGATGCGTTCTGGCTCAGACTACAGTCACAGATAACTGTTGGGGTTGAGTGATCAGATTTAGACCCTATTGTCTCTTGGACTATTCATAGCTCTGCACGAGAGAATGGACACAATCTACAGTCCTAATTGTTTCTTATAATCGTGTTTTCTATTCAGGCCATATTACATAATCAACTGTTTTGTTTACTCAATATGTTACTACAAATAATAAAGTGATTGTGCCGAATTTAGCAACCATCTTTTTTTGGAAGGTGTTACGCAACATAAATGGCCGAATGATGTCCTGAATTGAAGTCCTGTCAGTTTTAGAGGTGAAAATTATTTACTGCAGCTGGTGTCAGACAGATACATTTAGTGAAACCCATTGTCTCGCAGGCGCAAACACAAATCACAGAGAAATGTTTACATGGAATGTTAAATCTGATAGAGTCTTGGTTTTGTCTGTGTTGTTATCTGTGGTATGTACCTGAGAACCTGAGATTACCCTTCAGTTGAATCACTGTGAGATGGTGGAGGAACAGACTGTGACAGCAGGAGGATATGAGCAACGCTATACTGTTTGGAGTGTGGCTTTCCATGAAGAAAAGGAGCACTGGAGGGGAAATACTTGTCAAACTCGATGTAACACCCCACATCCTCCTTCACTTAATGTACTTGCCTACTTTCTAGGTTGGGCTACATGCTGTCTCTCCTCAGTTGTGACCACTCCTTATCTTTAACACATATCCGCCATCACAATCTGTGCAATCTTACACAGAAGCTGAGACTGGAGGAAACATCAACATATGCCTCTGTCTCCTCATTCCCGCTCAGCGATCCAGAGTGATATCTCCTGGTGTGGCTTCACATGGGGTCAAGTTTGCAGAATTCCTGTAAATTTCATGTAAAATACTACCATGAGTTATTTAATTCACTCACAGCGGGATTGTCTTCATTTCACTTCAGTTACCTGAGAGGAAGAATTGGAGTAACATGAAAATCAGGTTTTGAAAGAGAGTTACAAAAATCTTTTTTGTTTTCTGTTGCAGGTACCAACTCAGGCATGGTATTGGTTCTCGATCACCTGGTGAAGGATGACGGCTCTGAGCCTCTGCTCATCCAGCCTCAGAGAGAGGCTGTGAGCACAGAGCCTGATCTGGTTCTGCCCCAACGTCAAAGGTCTGACTCCTCAGCGTCAGATCGAAGTAATACCTCGATGCCTTCAAGGTCCAGTCTAGATCCTGTGGCGCCAGAGAAGAATCTTGGCTCTGCCAACAGAGCCAGGTTGGACTCTGGGGCCTCAGACAGGAGCCAGAGTCCCACTCTGCGTGGCCGGCTAGACTCTGGTGCCTCAGAGCGAAGCACCAGCTCCAGGTCAAAAGTCAGACAGAATCAGGCCTCCGACATACCAGACTCTAGCGTCAGACCCCGTCTCAACTCCGGGGATTCAGACACCATTGGAAATGTGTCAAGGAAACGGAATGACTCTGGGGCATCTGAAGGTAGTGTCAGTATGTCTTCCGAGGAGAAAGGTCTGGTTGAGGAGGTGCAGGTAACCACAAATGGTTCAGCTTGCAGCACGGATTCAGAAAACGAGGGCAGAAGCCAAGGTCCAACCGGCCTCCAGGTTCAGTCCAACCAGGACCAAATCATCGACCAGGATCAGCCTGATGGAGCAGTTTTATCCCACAGAGATCCTGGAAATAACCTCCTCAACGGCAGCAACAAGGGAAAAATGGATGTCGAGAAACAAAAGGTACACATCTCTGTCCGTGTGTCAGCTGAAAGGTTGTTAAGACTTAACTCAAGATTAATTTTTGTTTTTATTGTTTATATCAGAGCAGTTCAGAGTAAGATGTGGTGTTTGTCACATTAACACCACGAGGGGGAGTTGTTGAGCTAACAAGTCAGGAAGACACACACCAACGGTTCCAGTTCTCCCATTCTTTCTTTACAGTTCATTATTATTTCTGACAGGAAACCCTGATGATTCATTCTTTAGTGACACCCAGGTCCCGTCGGTATCCATAAACACGTCATTCTGTGCTCGTGTTGGGGGCTGTTTAACTTCTGTTACTTGGCTACACAAACATTCTGGCGCCTGCTTCACTGCAGCTTCATGTCAGCCTCACCTGCAGTCAGAGAGGGATGCACCACATTATTGGCCTGAGTTTCAGTTTTCTGCTCTACAGATAACATCATCACAGAGCTGCTGGTTTGCATTGGACAGTTTGCTGTAAAGTTACATTTCCCATCCTTAGAGTTCAGGTTGCCATGACAGCATCATGTCGCTCCTCTGAATGTGTTTATCCAAGGCTGGCCCGGATTTCTTTTATTGTTCCCTGTAATATAAGTTGATGCTCAGTCTCCTGAGAGCCGTGTAAACAATCTGGGGCCCATCATGGCCTCACTGCCAAAAAAATAAGAGACCCACTGCTTCACTCCAAACACTAATGTTACACAATGAAAATGCCACTGGCCCATTCTGTATGAAGGATGTATGTGTGTGTGCGCTTCTCACTACTGTGCGGTGTTGCCCTGTTAAACATAGAGCTGTTGATTATAGCAGCTGTTCAGGGACAGTTTGTCAACCCAACATCTCTTCTACTTCTGTCTCCAAGTACTTCTGATTGTCATTCTTCTTTCTTTTTCTTCTTTTTTTAGATAACAGTTCAGAATGATCTGTCCCTCACTCATGGCAAAGGAAAGGATTCTGGTAAGAAAAAAAAAAACTAAAATTAATTATTGCAGCGCTCTCAAACATATATATTTACAGTGTATGTTGAATCTGTTCCATTACCACGAGAAAGAACAAATTATTTCAACAAGGACAAGAAGAATTGTCGTGGCTTTGGCTTCTGAAAATTGAGATTAGCTTTTTGTTCTTTTACTAATGTATAACCTACGTTGTTTAATTTTAAAAAATCTGTAGTCTGCACATCTCCTAAAAAGTTGTAGCTCTTGCCTATTGATAAATGTGTCGTTCAGTTAATAGAGCGATCATTGCATTTGTCATCTCGATCAGAACTATAAAGTTTTTAATGACTGGGGTGGCAGTAGTTCAGTCCACTGGGTCTTGGGCTGAGAACCAGACGGTGGGCGGTTCAAGACCCATGTGGACCAAAAATGTATGGACCTAATATAAAAAGTATATGTGTGTGTGTGTGTAAAATACACATACAGATATGGGTGGAAAAAACAATTTCCCTGCAGGGATTGTTAAACAATGCTTCTCATTCTAACATCACACCAGATAGTTGATTAACATGAGGACTACAATTTACCTCCCGTACGTCTAGTACATCTATTCTTTCCTCCTGTAATCACAGGTGTATTTTTTCAGTTGGAGAATCTTTACCAAATCACGAGCTTTATTCACCTTATCTGTCTGACAGTATTAAGGATCAGAGAATGAAGAAATATCCATGAGTGGAAGAAACATGCCCTTAACCTTCTTCAAAATAGAAGCTGAAAGAGGGTAAAAGTGGGGAGGTTAAGCCAAGCAAAATAAAGATGCTGGAAGTAAACCAAAGAATGAGGAATGGGATTTGCTGTGTGCTTTTGATGTGTAGGTGGAGATGATTAGAACAAGAGACAAGAGACTACTTGTGCTAAATTCAGCCTGATTAGTGGAAATACTGTATTAATAAGTTTTTCTCTGTGCTTTTAACTCCTCTCCTGCATTATGTCTTGACAGCACTTGAGAAGAAAGATGTTGTATTGGAACAGTTCAACCGTACCAATTCTGTTCGGGATCGAATGCGCAAATTCGCAGAGCTGAGTCAGAGCCCAAATGTCCCAGCTTTGAAAAAAGCATCTGTGAGGAATGGGACCACCTCCAGGAACGGTGTGGAGGCAAATCCCTCCAGATCCACTGAGCTGTTTACACACACAGCAGCATCCCTCACCACCTCTGGACACAAACCAGCAACGCCACATGTGGATTCCGTGTCTCACACCTCTGCCGCATCCCAGAGTCACTCCATGCCAAGAGGTGTGGCTAGCCAACCTCTGTCTTCAGCCAGCCAGTGGCAGAACACCATGGGTGGGACAAGACATCCAGCTGAAAAAGATGTGCACGCCTCCAGTAACTCAAAGGAAGACAGGACCCAAGGGAGAGCAGCCGAACAGCAGGAAACCCAGGGAGAGTCAGACCCGGACATGAAGACTTTGTTCACCATCGAGATCAAGGATGGGCGCACCACCGCCTCCTCCATGTCTGCTTCTAGGGAGAACGTGGTCCCCATCACCACCATGACCCCACGTCTCAACACTAACGCTCTGGGACAGAGAGCAGGTAGGAGCATCCATCTCTCCCTGTTGTCATTCGTTTTCTAACATCTCTCAACATTTGGGTTCATTTAGGTTTCAAGTTAATCAAATTGACATTTTAAATCTCTCTCTATAATCGTTACAGTTTTCAAAGCGGCAGCTCGATGTTACAGTAAGATTTCAAATGTAGCAACTCTCTATTTACTTGCAAATATCAACGCACAATGGAATCCCTGTCACTGTGGGAGGCAAACTTATGGGAATCGCTCATGAGTGGGATGATGACAAAGGTTTTTGTGAGACTAGCAAAGCACATTGATGAGTGGGCATAAATGATGGTGATGAATGTGAAGCAGTGTGGTTAACACTAAGGGGTGTTTTTTATTGAGTGGGAACAGGTTGAGGTCCATAGTAGAAGAGGACACATGGGAGCGAAAGAAAGAACGAATGGCTTTCTCACACGAGACTGAATGGTTGTTTAAGTTGCAACAGGAAAATCTCTGCTAGTCCATACAGCACAGGTGTTTGCTGTGTGCTGGACGTCCTGTCTGTCCCTCATCATCTAAAAGTCAGTATGTCCTGACTTAACCAATGGTCAGTTCCAAAAAGAGATGGAGATTTTTGTGGCATCTTATTGCATTACTTTACTTTGTTGTTGCCAGTTTCTCTCCAGTGTCAAGGACATGTTACCATCAGGTTGAATACTTATCATAGTGTTGGCTGTAACTTTTATTGAAGAAGTCTCTCTGTAAGTGGAATCGTGGGATGGGAAAGGCAGCAGACGTCCCTGTGCCGGACCAGAACCATGGAGGATTCAGATTAACTGAATCCTCCATGAATCCTACCCCTGTAAGAAGATGTGAACACGAAAACTTCCTGGGTGTTTACAGAGTAAACACAGGGGCCAAAAGGAATTTTATATGTTACTATGCAAAAGATGACAATATGGTTGCATGACCTTATTGCTGAATTAATCAAATATTATCTGGCTTAGTTTCATGTGATGATTTTCAGGTCTTGTCATGACTCAAAATCTGATTATTATTATGAAAAATTCATATTTACATAATATTATGAAAAAATGTCATTTTGTGGCACAAAAAGACAGCTTTACTCTAAAGTAATTATATACTCATTAAAGCACAAACTAATGTTGCCAACTAGAGTTTATTAACTGAATGAAACAAAAACATGAATAAGCTCAATCTTGATCCATTTCAGAAGCAGCGCAGTGACAGCTGCTGCTAGAGTCAGTCCAAACACGTTGTCTTAAATTTCAGCTCTTCTCAGCAACTGAGACCTCCAACACAAACAATTTATTTAAGACTCCAGCTGGACCTATGCAATTACAGTCTTCCCATCTCTTACTATACCCCCCTCTTAGGACACACTGGTGGCCCCACTGGGCTTCTTCACAAGGGTCAGGTGTTTTTTTTTTTCTTTTCAGGTCAATTTGATATAATGGTTTGGGTTTTCAACATCTGGTTGTTTCCCACTGTATGATGGACGACTTGGATTGTGCTTCGTTTGTTTTTTCCTCTCAGAAACACCTACCAAGAACCTCCAGTGGGTACCATGTTCCACTCGGGTGCGCCGATCCTATATTTAGTGATATGAGTCTGTTAGGAGCACTGAGGGGTCAAGCTTACAGCAGAACGGAGTGTCCTGTTTATTTTAAAGGTGGCGTCATCCACATTTCCTTACTCGTCTCCTGTTAGACGACTCCATGCTGTTTATGACACTATGGCGGCTTATGTAACTGACTAATGGCTGCCATCAACACAGAGCAAGACCATGCACCATCTCAACTGAATACATGCACATGGCCACCAGAACCTGCTTCATGCTGTCTTATGTGCTCTCATACAATCCTGTAAAATGCAGCTGGTTTTGTTGTGTCTTTACTTGCAGATTTGACCCTTGGCCTCAGAGCAACACCATTCAAGGTCTCCTCATCCAGCTTCTCTTCTGGATCCTCCATCAAGGTATTGTCTGCCTGTCAGAAAATAATTTTTTGTAAAATGATCACAGCTGTAAGCCTCCACCATTCCCTGACAGAACCTGTCAAACATGCATTAAAACACATTCCCAATGTATTCCAATTAAAAGATTAACGTTATGTTTTCATCTACTATTTCAGTCCCAACTGACTCAGTTGAATCTCGCTGTTTTTTTACTGCATCCTTATTGCGGCGATCACCTATAAAGGACTGAAAAGCAAGTGAGCCAGGACAGTGAAAGACTAAGTGTGAGAAAAGGAGGAAAAGCAGGGAAGAACACTGTTTATCAAACACAGAGCGGGCAGCCAGTCACATCTGTCCTTGTAGGGTATGTGAAGGAGAGAGAGAGGGAGGGAGGTGCTGCGGGCATTCCTTGTTTTCTTTCAGCTGATCGTGCCCACTGGGAATTATCTGGGAACTGTTTCTTAATCACACCTGTCTGTCTTCATCCTTGCTGTCCAGTCCATCAAAACACATGCTGACACCAGTTTTTCAACAGGTTTTTTTTTTAATAGGGCTATCACCCAAAGATGTAACTCTTTCATTTAGACACCCTAATAGGATGAAAGTGGGCAGAGACTGCTGTCAGACAGCAACCCCTCTGATCTCATGGTGACCTCTGGGGTGAGAAAGAACTTTTAAACTCCCAAGAGCTTCCTTCCTTATCCTCCTTGTACCTCCATGAAAGGAAGTGTCCTGACTAGAGAGTGAGTGGGGGATTGAGAGGGTGAGGAGTACTGAGGCAGTGTCCTGTTTACTCTTTAATGGCCCCCAGCCGGTGTTGAACCCTGCTTTAATCTGGTTATGGGATCAGGGTTCTGGTTAATTAGGCCTGGGAGGAGGCTCCATGAAGAAGCAGGGAGGATTTAAGGTGTTGGAATAAGACCGTTTTCATCATTTAAGATCTGATTGAGTCACAATTTACAGGTGCAGACGGATTGCAGTGGTCTTTTTTGTCAAAAAAAGGGATTTTGTAGGAAAATTACTGGGATTCTGCAAGAGATGAGGTTAGTGCATTTTGAGCTAAGTGATGTTGCAACAATACCATAATTGCATGTTGGAAGCATCTTGGCGTGAGTGCAAACATACGCAGAACGGGTGTATCTCTCATTGTGCTACTCATAAGATGGTATTTTCTGTCCTTCAGCTGTATTTGAACCAGTTTTACTGTAGAGACGTTGAGGCTGACCGACTCGTCTAATCAGGCGACTAAAGCAGCACCATTGGTGACCATCAACATGCGGAGGCAGCGATCACCTACTCTCTGAATTTCCCTGTTTAGCCTGAGTTCAAGGTTGTGTTAGATGATGTCAGGGAAAGATTCAGATAAAGACGCTTGTGCAAGTATTCTTGTGTCCGACGCATATTTTTATTATAGCAACAATAGTGTGCAGATATCACAGCAATGAGCTCATCTTGTCTCGTGTTGTTTATTGACAAAAGCAGTTCCTGTCCTGGAGTTTTGATCTGTTTGGGTGGTCTGGTATTCTTTCTGGTGGTCTAATTTCAGTGTTTACAACTTCCTCTGTTTCCTTAGTGCTATTTTCTTGAATTGGAATAAAACACGTGGTAATTAAGATAGCATCAGTTCTTGCACCACATTCAGATCCATTTGCAAGAAAACAGAGAGAAGGGGTTTAGGTTAAAGCCTCCAACAGCAAAAAAACAAACAAAAAAAACAAACGGTATATTTAAATATGCAAAGTTACTCCTTATTGCGGCCATGACACGTGTGAAGAGGGGGGATACAGGAACTGGTTCCATACCGTCCATGGTGTTTATCTTCTGGAGAAAATCTCAAGAACGGTTTCCTATATGTATACGTACCCCTGTAATTGGATGTGCGCAACGTAGTAATTCGGGAATTTTAAGCGTTCCATATATTTGATTTTTTTTGAAAAATTATACTTAACAGGGATAGCTTAAATAACTTCTTATTCATGCACCTGTTGCATACTTCAAGTGTTTATTACATAAGCAAAACAATTAAGTTAATGGCAACGACTGCAGCTGTTTATTAATGTTTTCTCTTCCAAGTAATCGCAGCTGCTCCTGTTCATCTCAGCTGTCCATCATGGATGATACCCCAGCCAACCTTGAACACAGATGTACAGTAAATAGTACCACATCTTTATGAACTGGGTGCTGACAGGAGAGCCAGTCTCTTTCCTATAGCCTCAGAGATTACAGTCACCAAGATCTGGGTCTCATTGATTAAGGGCTGCCAATTGATTGTGAACACACATGCCCACAACCAGTGACGGTTTGTCTCATTGTCACACAAAAGGATAATGATCTAAGACACATACTGGTTATGCAACCCGTTCATATGTTTCACAGATTTAAGATGGAGTTACTGGTTTTCAAACCATTCTTTTTCTGATATTTTATTAAAAGCTAAATTGTAGATTTGCCCTATTTTCTATCTTGATTTGTCTTCCTTGTATCAATTTTTGCCATGATAACCAGAAGCATGTTTATATGAACTTGTCAGTCTTTTTTTTTTTTGCATGTTGTCTTACTGTGGGTGAGGTGCTTTCACACTTTGACGCATGGTAAAATGAGAGCTCTGTACTTCTTAGGTTTTGACCCACTTCTCCTACTGCTGCCTGTCAGACTTTTGTCCATTCTCCGTGGAAAACAATTTCTTTCTTGAAACTCTTTTGCTTACCAGGAAACCCCAGAAGAGGCCACTGTTGCCTTTTGCCACATTGTTCTCCACCTATTTTCACCACTGACTATTTTAATCTTAGTTATTTATCCACTTTTGATGTTCCTACACATCACATGTTCAGATAAAGCAGTATTCCTATGATGTATTGGCATATCAGTCACAATTTCAGGTTCATAATACTTTTGTCATGTGTAGTTTGTCTCAAATCAAACATTAGAAAATATATTACTACAGGTATTTGTCTGCGTGCGATTCAAATATCCCATGAATCAATAGTCATTTATAAGATGTACTCGAGCGTCTTACACTAAGAGCCAGCCTCACACACTGACTTCACTCTTCGCTGTTGTAGAGCCTCTTATCTAACACAAAGGTACTTGAAGGATCCACATGAGCAGCAGCTAGACCTTTCCTGTTTTACCAGTAACTTTAATACAAAATCTCCGAAAGACTAGGGTGTTTATCCATGGACCCTGACTCATACTGACTGGTCAGCCAGTGTGCTTTAAGATTCTGTCCATCATGGACGTATCTTCTCTCTGCAGCTCCTTGGATCACAGTGACAACACAGCTTTTGTCATGAAGCAACTTGAAGGTAACTGAAACAGTAATTCGTAAATCAACCCAGTCTAGGACTAGAGTCACATGTGAACCCCTGTTGCCTGTAGGTGACAGTTTGAAGGACAAGCCATCTAAAATAAAAAGAGAGTGAAAGTGGGAGGGGTGAGTTTTCTAAATTAATACCCCTCTGGCGTCCATGAGTGACCCAGGACTGACTGGATCAGTTGAATAGTGGAAGGGTATGAGATAAATAGACATGTCCGTGACACCTGGAAATAAGGGGGTGGGACCAGTGCTTCCTGGGAAACAGGATTCTTTCCATGCCAATTGGCTGTCAGGGTATTGCCCAGTACAGAAGGGAGATTTGCTGGGAGTATAAAGAACAAGCAGCATTTTGAAACCCTGAAGAGAGAGAAAGAAGGCACAGCCATTTGATTTCAAAGATCCTTTAGCCTCACTAAAGTTTTTATTTGATTTGAAGTAAGGAGACGTTGTTAAATTAAGTGCAACTTGTCTGGCCATGCCGGGGGTGAACCTGGACTTCCTCCCGGGCTCAGATGCTCCAGAGGCTTTGGGCAGCCCAGACAGCGCTTGTGCTGAATCTGGTCTGGAGGAGATAATAGGCGATCTGCTCGTTCAGGAGGAGGTAGAGGATGAAGATGTACAATTTTGCAGGAGGAAATTGGAATTAATGCTACGGTGTACAGTGGGGGAGATCCATAGTGACTTGCAGGCCTTTGGGAAGCGAGTGAATGCCCGTCTGGAGGAGGCAGCAGCTCAAGTGGCTCCTTTAGTTAAAGCATATTCAATGCTGCAAGAGGAGAACTTGAGACTGAGGATTCAGCAAGAAAGGCTGGTACGGCATGTGGAGGCCTTGTATAAGGTAATGGGGATGCCTGACCCCATGCTAAATGCACTGCCTTGCAAGGAAAGTTCACCTTTGACTACATGTGAAAACGAAAGTCCATTTAAATATTCTCTGGATTCCTCCTGTGATTTTCAAATATTATCCGGTGATCCTCCTGCATGCATGCCCCAGGACACGAAAGATGAAACACCAAGAGATGCTTCATCTTGCTCTTCTCAAGACTCTCCATCTGCTCCACTACAGGACTCTTTAGCTATTGCTCCTTTGGATACTCCAATAAGTGGAACCCAGACACCTCCACCATGCCCCCAGGACTCAAACTCAGTGATTACTGAGACGAGCACAAGTCAGAATCCAGAGCCCGCACCTGTTCCTCACCCACCCACCTTTGCAACTCGCCGTTCTTTATCTGCTCCCTCCTTGATGGCAAACACCAGCATGGTACGGCTCTCTGTTCCGAGCATGACCTCTTCTAATGAATATAAGCTGTTTGAAGAATGGGAATGCAAGTGGATCAGCTGCCCACGAGGTTTAATAATTTATGACACACTTCCATATCTTTCTGATTTCTATTGGCTTTAATTTGACATTATAATCCTCACTTCATTAAAAAACAAAAAAACCCGCGACCATCTCAGCTGTCAGTTTATGCAACAGGACATTTTTGCAGTCCAACACAAAGGTATTCCAATCCTCTGTCACCATGTCTCATTGATTGAATTCTGGCTGTCACTCTGTGTCTGTTTGCATGCAAGGTTTCTGTTGAGTGACGACAGTCACTGGTGGAGGAAAAAAACAGTTTAAGAGGACCGTTGGCCCTAACATTAATTTTAATAGAGGTACCCATAATATTCAATTTGGCAAGAAACATGAATGTAGAATTAGACATTTTAAGAATGTTTTCCCGGTCTAGCTCCAAATAAAGAATGGGAAGATTTAATATAGACATGCATTCACTGTTAAATGACAGGATATGAGCTTGGCCCTAGTCTTTAGCCTTCTTTTGCTCCATATACACTTGAGATCCCGTAACATGTGCCTTTACATGTGCACCGGGGACATTTAAGGGGTAATTCTTGGTATTATCTCTAATTAGTCAACAAGTCAGAGGTTATGTGCCGATATAATCCCACAGACAGCTCAGTCTGCCAATCAACTGCTCCTGTAATGAAGGTAATGAACTCTTCCCGTCAGAGAAGCCAAAAGAAAAAGCTTTGTTATGCCACAGTGATTCAGAATCTGATGAGTCCACTGAAGCTGAATTAAACATGACTTGAGCATAAAGGTTATCTGGGATTGTCTCACACCACACACATTCCCCTGTTCCCTGACTCCGAGCCCTTGTTTGGCTGTGTTGTGACCCAAAGCATTCCTCATCGGTCAAGTGCCTCTCAGTCCGGCCTGCCCCATGTCCAGAAAGGTCTGGAAACCAAAGGCCACCCATTATTACACAGCATTGTGGTTGTACTTGACATTGTCCCTCCATGGTGATACTCGGTCTTGGTGGTGTTTGTAGGGAACAGGACAGGGCAGCGGTGGATCGGGATGGGGTCAGCTGACTGTGCTATATCTGGACCAAATCCTAGTTACAACAAAAGCACTGAAGCCACAGCGAGAGCCCTTAGTCTACCACTGGCACTCAGTAACGCGAACATTTTAAGAGGTGCTCTCTGTAGGATTTACAGTCTCTCTGAAAATGCTGGTAGTTTGCCAGATTTACCTTAATTACCCATAACATTATGTTCATCATGTTCTTAAGGTGCTCTTCCTCTTCAGCACACATTCTTGGTCACCTCTCCTTGTGTGATATTCTTACCAGAAAGTATTGGTTTGGATGTTTTGCCCTTGAGTTTATATCCGCTAATGTATTGTTCCGATCATCCAGCCGTAGTGGTGTACTGTAGCTGTCACATAAACTCTTGGCTGTGTGCAGCTCAGTATTATTTAGACACTCAGCGTGTCAGGCACACTCCATGAACCAAGTTGACGGCACCTTGGCAGAGTCACTCTCCTGCTCATGTGCTTACTGTCACCCTCTCCGGCATGGCAGGGAGCCGGAGAAAAGGGAAGAAATGAGAGATGGTGAATGGGCAGTCTTGGTCCAAAGAAAGACTCATAATAAGATCCTACCTCACATACTCAGACCTATTATGGCTGTATTTTGCTTCAACAAAAATCCTTTTCTGCCTAATGTCAGCAGGGGTCAATAATGTAAAACCTGAATCCAGGTTAGGACTCTCTTTGCAATGACTCTCGGATCGCCGAGGACATATCCAACTAAGGTCTTCCTTTTTCCCCCCTCTGCAATTTCGGAACTGGTGATGTTCTTGTGCATCTTTTAGCATATATGTGTTTTTGCTCATTCTGTTTGTATCTTCATCCCTTGTGTTTACTGTAGATGGAGACAGAACCTGTTGTTGCCTCTGAGCCAATGTTTTCTGTTGGACCGTCCATCCAGGCTCCGTGTTCCATCCCAGCTATCCCCAACGGCTCCAGCACTCAGCCCAAAGCCAGTGAGAGCTCTGGAAAACTGACCACAGAACAGCTGGCTGCTATTGAGGATGAGGAACTTCTTGACAAAATGGTACTTAACACCCAAGTTATAATTCTCCATGATTTAGATTTAAGAACTCCAGAGTAATGAATGGAGCAGCATCAACCTCACAGAATAGCTGTAAATCTCACCAGCTTTTTGAGGATATATTTGAAAAGGTCGCTTCCCATTGTTGTGTGTGTGCCCAATCCTATGTTATAGAGCTTCAGGCTTTAATAGAGCCTCTTTGGCTTTTTGTGAAGAACGACTTGTCATTGTTTCCATTTGTTTTGTTTTTTTCCACCTTCAGCTCGATGAGTCAAAAGACTTTGAAGAAAGGAAGATGATCCGTGCTGCCATGAGAGACCTTCGCAAGAAAAAGAGAGGTAATGGCAAAAAGAGATCCAATCGTCTATCTGTTGCTGGATTTTACTCTTTAATCACTATTACTTCTTGGAAATCATCGAGGTAGACACACTGCCTACCTACAATAAAGCCTGCTTGATGATAATGTTTACATTCTTTTGTCTTTTATTTACAATTTTTTTAGACAAATTTGCACATTATTTCTGTCCATTCTGCCCTCAGAGGTCAAGCTGGGATGTACTCAAGAGGAAATGGGTAGGGCAAGTTGGTGTGCAGTGTGCAGTTCATACTTGCCTGCATTTGTCTTTCACCATCCTGCTCCTGTCAAACCACAACAAACTTGTGTTTCTCGCAGAGTTCTTTGTGGTGGATGATCGATATGTTGATGGTTGTGTGAACAAGCATGAATGCTTTATTTTATTTTATGTTAAAAATGAGTGTTTTATGCTCACCTTTGTGTGCTGCATCTGTGTGAATCAAGCATCTTATTCATGATTTTGTGCACCGTACTGTACGTGGTTTCACCGGGCATCCAGTTGCAGTCTGCTGGATCTGACATTCACAAGATTCAAGACCACCCTCAGAGTCTGAACATCACTATATATAGTAAATAATGGCAGAAAAAAATGAAATAGTGTTCAAAAATAGATGTTAAAGATTGAGGTGCTCGAAACGCTGGAGGGAGCAACACAGGTGTTATTGGTATTCTGGACGTTGCTGAACTTGGCACCGTCTTCTACAGGGAGTGATTAGTTTGCTTATGTAGTACATAATACTTGACAACTTTGGCTCAGTTGTGATTCTCCCACCTACAGGTGTCTGTGTGTTCAGAAAGATTTTAAAGTACTGTGGAAAGAATCCCTGAAAATATGATCTCAATTTGGAGGTCTCGTTTTAATACGTCTTTGTGGCAGCTAGATGAGGTGCAGGCAGTTTGTTCAGGACTTAGTCTTCTCCTTTTTCCACTGGCATCATCACCTCCTCTCCTCTCTCCAGACCAGAGAGAAAAGGAGCGTGAGACCCGTCTGAGGGAGCTCCGGCAGCAGCGAGAGGAGCAAATACAGAAGGGTCGCAGTGGAGCCGGAACAGGAGAGGTGGTGATGAAAAAGGTGGAGAAATCAGCAGACGGCTCGAGCCACACTCAGTTCACCAAGACAGACCGCTTTGCCCAGTCTGGTAAATCTCTTTAAATTTTTTTCTCATTCAACAAAGAACCAATTTTAATTAAAAATCTTGTAGTAAAATGTAATGACAAATAAACTGTAAAAACAAATGGAAACAAATGGGAAGCATTAAAGCATTTATTTGTGTTTGTAGATGATGGGAGCAGATCATCACGCAGCACAGTCGTCGAGGCCAGTTATGTACAGAAAACAGACAGTGAGCCGTTATTTTAATTCACTTTTTGCCTTTCTTTTTTGTGCTACATATTCATTACAATCTCATCACCAGAAGAATTCATAACTCTCAGTGATTGTGTGTCATTTAAGGAGGGACAGTCCAGTCAAAATCCTACAGCTTCACTTCTTCCACATCGTCCTCCTCCAGCACAAGTAAAAAAGTGGGCAGGTACGTGATGAGCTATCGACACACTAAATACCGAAAATCGAACAATCCCTGTGCTTTAACCTAACACGTGTGTCACTGCCTCAGTGTGTTTGATCGTGAGGATGACGCGTCATCTCGCGGTGGCGGCTTGGCCGCTGTGGAGCGAAGGCAGGCGGAGAGACGCAAGGAGCTGATGAGGGCTCAGACTCTGCCGAAGACTTCTGCCATGCAGGCCCGTAAAGCTATGATAGAGAAGCTGGAGAAGGACGGAGGCAGGTAGGGATAAACATAGAGGTATCACTACCAAAGAAAGGAAAAGAGCAGATCATTGCATGTAAATATTAACATGAACCCGACTTTCTTTTTAGCCCTGGAAATCAGGCGGCGGCGAACGTAAACAAGGTACAGCGCTCCACCAGCTTTGGTGTACCCAACGCAAACTCCATCAAGCAGATGCTGCTCGACTGGTGCCGCGCCAAGACTCGCTCATATGAGGTGAGTCCAGCAGCCGCAGCTTAGTGTTAAATGTCAGCCGCAATGCTTTGGGAACGTTTCCATCACCTATCATTCACTTTATTCTGTTTGTCTTCTCCCTCAGAATGTGAACATTCAGAATTTTTCATCCAGCTGGAGCAATGGCATGGCCTTTTGTGCCCTGGTGCATAATTTTTTCCCAGAAGCCTTTGACTACAGCTCCCTGAGTCCTAGCAACCGCAGGCAAAACTTTGAGCTGGCTTTCAGCAATGCAGAGTGAGTATGCACAAAACACACTTTTGAATATACAACAAGCTTTTCTGTTATTTTTTTGTTTTGATGTGGGTTCTTTGAGGGGTTTTTTTGACTGCAAGAGAGAACATCACCTAACTTTGTTGGAGAATTCACATGAAAGGCAGCAAAGTGTCGTTCTTTTAAAAGCTTGGCAGAGTTGTGAAGACTATGAAGAGAAACCAGCAGAAGAAAAATCCAGCTTTGATTTCCTCTGGTCCTTAAAAAATAGACATTATCATCCCACAATCCTATCCAGTTCTTTTGGGCAGCTCCTAGCCACACAAACCAATACATTTCTTATTCTTCTACAGATTTTTCTTATTGTTGTCTCTTAGCTCTGTGAACTCTACTCCCAACTTTTGTTCAGTTTTATTCTTCGTCTACTTGAGCCTGAAGAACAGGAACGAACTGAAAACGTGTGGAAACGGATGTCCTGGTCTAAAGTCTCCCTGTTTCTCTCAGGTGTATCGAACCACGTTAGGGCTGAGCTGGCCCATTTACTGCCACGACTCTGATTACTCCACCCTAAACCGCCACTGTCCACCTGTCTTCTACTATGAGTAACCACTGTGACCCCCTCCATCTGCTCTAAACCAGAGACCCATGACCAAACCCTCCCCAAATGGCCACAAGGTTAAAAAAAAATCGCCCTCGGCAATGCCTTCAATACCCCTCTTTCTACTTTCTAATCTCCTTTCTACTTTCTCTTCCTTCTTCCTCATCCATCTTGCATCACACCATTCACACTTGTGATGCCCCCTCCCCCCCATGCACTTGTGAGTGTGTGTGTATGTGTGTTCACATTCTCCCAGTAGGATAAGGTCCGTGCAGATTGACACCAGATTGTCACACAAGCACAGTGTCCGTTTTTCCACCTTTGTGTCGCATCATCACCCCCTTCCCTTGGGCACTCCTGACCCTTCCTGTAGTGTGTTGTCATCTAGGAATCCCAACACACACACACACACACACACACACACACACACACACACACACACACACACACACACACACACACACACACACACACACACACACACACCATCCTGTGCACAATTGTGTTGTTAGTCACCATATGGTTGTATCTCTGTTTGTTTCAATTTTTTTGCAGAAGTCTTGTTGTTTTTTTCATTGTGTCTTATATTTTATAGTAAATCTAGCATTTCTGAGATTTTCAAGTCAATTTTCTAGGTACACAGAAAAAAACAACAACAAACAAAAAGACTAAATGAGCATCAAGTGATTCTCATTTGACGTTTTGTTTTGTCTTTTGTGTGTGTTTGCCACATACTGTATGTATCATGATGTTCATGAAGCATGTCCACTCATGGATGTAGCCTATTTGTGAACACAGAATGTAATGTTATTTCTTTTTTTGTGTCCTTTCTCTCTCCCTGTCTTTTCACAATCTCAATCCTTTACATTTGGCCGCTCACCGCTTTATCTGTTTTTCTCCTCCACACTTTGCTCACTCTCTCTGTCCTGTCACTGGTCTGTTTCTTCCTCTCTCTACTTGACTCTTGTCCTCCTGGTCTTCTACTCTCTCTGTTTGGGTCTGCCTTTCCTTCCTCCGGGTGCACACGCAGGAAACTATTGGACTGTCCTCCGCTGTTGGATGTGGACGACATGGTGAAGATGCGCGAGCCAGATTGGAAGTGTGTGTATACGTACCTGCAGGAGTTCTACAGGGGTCTGGTGACGAAAGGCCTGGTTAAAACCAAAAACTCCTCCTAGAGTCGCACCCACAACTAAAAATGAACCTATGGTGAGAGAGGGGGTGAGCCCATGAAGGAACATGGCAGATTTATTGGGATTATGGTGGTGTGTATGGGTGTGTGTGTAACTGCGTGCTTGCAGCAACTGATTTAAATCAAGATTTATGTGAAATATAAAAGTCCGTAAATCTCTTTTATTGGCTACTTTGGATTTAAATCCTTCATGTTGAACTTAAGCTACAGAGATTCAAAGTACCAAACATGGTCTGTGTGTGTGTGTGTGTGTGTGTGTGTGTGTGTGTGTGTGTGTGTGTGTGTGTGTGTGTGTGTGTGTGTGTGTGTGTGTGTTTGTGTGTCTCCATAGACTATTGCTCAGGCAGAGAGCCAAGAACATCTGTAGCTCAACGCTTTAAAAGGAACTGTTGTATTCTAATATATCAAAGAGAGGAGTTAAGAAACAAAGCAGAGAATGGAAAAACTGTGTTGTGCACTGACCTTTTATATAGCATGACTTTACAGGTGTTTATGCACTTAGCTTGTAAAGCCTTTTAAAATACAATAACAGTTAAGTGCTGAATGAACTGTGCCTATTCTTCCCCAAAAACAAAACACATTGAATCTTCTCATGCAGGAAATTTAGGCTTTTGTTCTTCCTGTAACTCTAGTCTTTGTTTGCAGGATGTTTACAGTATATGGACATAATGCCACCCTGTGGTTGCTCTCTGCATAGCTCACATCTGAACTCTAGCTTCCTCTGTTTATTGACCAATGTGCGACTGATGTGTTTATTGAGCTTTTCAAGGTTTTTCCAGTCTTTTTTAAGGCAAAATAATGACTCAAGAAGATTAAAGGAGGAATGAATAGAAAATAACCAGAATAACAAAGGCCTCAGGCTCAGTCATCCCGTCCATCTTGTACTCACCGTCTCTTGTATGACTTCTCAGGACCTACGCCAACTGTATGCCTCTGCTGGAGGTGGAGGACATGATGATCATGGGTAATAAACCCGACTCCAAATGTGTCTTCACGTATGTACAGTCTCTGGTCAACCACCTTCGCAGACACGAGATGTCCATGGGTCGGCCCTGTGACCTCTGACCTGTGCTCAGGGAAGCGTTCAGTATCGATGTGGCGTCTGCCCCGTCTTCTGCCCCCACCCTCGGCTGCATCTTCACATGCTGACCTCTGCCTGACTGACAGGCTTGGTCACAGAGTTGCACACCAGATGGAAAATTTTGGATCTTGTGTGTTTGTGTTTGCATATCTGTTTGCTTATTATTTTTGATGGCAGTTGTGAGTTATGAGTATTCATTATTTCACTTATCCTCTGAAAACATTGTTATCAGTGCACCTTTCTCCAGTGGGAGGGTACAGAAATCTGTCCCCTTTTTAAGCTTTAAATCTTTTTTCTACTCTAAATGGGTTTTTTACCAGGTAATATTTAACGTGCAGTGACTGTGTCACGATGCCAGTGTACGGAAAAATACATCGAGAGAGAAAAAATAAGTATTTTTGTAGCATTTCCAATTTTAATGTATTTATACCTACATTTTTCTCAGCTATACATTATTATTAATCTAATTTCCTCTTGTTCTTTTGATTATTCCAATGAAGAATACAAAATTACCCACACACCATGCATTATTTGGCATTCATTATGGTACTTTTTCATATTTTACCAAACTCTGGTTGCTTGAGATATTTTAATTTATTATTCTAATGTTGATGTTATCAATTAGCACATTAATATTTAACACATGAGCACAGGGATTTTATTTTTGACTTTAAATGGATGCAAATTTTTTATAGTTGCCAATCTAATCTTTCTGAATTCTAAAGTGCTACTGAGAACATGTTTCAGACTTCTGGTTTTTAACACAGCAGTGAAATGCTTTATGTCCATTATGTTTTGCTCATATGCCATCAACAACTAACATCACCACGTTGCACTGCAAAATACAATCACACACAGCTCTTTTTTAGGGCTCTTTATGCTTGAGTAGATGTTTTTAAACTCTATTTTATAGTGTGTACATTATACTTCATCTTTTGTGTCAAGTGAGTCCATAAGCTCAAGCTACAGCTATGTTTTGTGACGGACACTGGGGTCAATTTTTGGACAATTTAAGAGGCTCAATGAAAACCGGCTTACTGTTTAAACCGGATTACAGTTTATTGATAATCAAAAGTGAACATAACTGCCAATTGTATATTTTGAAACAAGAAGCTAAGGAAAATTTTATAATGAACTTTCTATTCAGCCTGTAAAATTAAGAGGTCTAAAACCTGAGCAAAGCCAATTTTGATGAAACATATTTCTTAAAGCTCTCTATTAAATCGATAAATGACTTGAGGATTTTTGCTGCCAAATGAAAAACAAACATCGCCCATGAAGCAGTGAGTGATGCACAGGAGAGCTTACACACATACTTTCATGTTTCTGTGTACCACAGTAAAATGTGAATTAAAATTATTTGAGAAATGAAATATACTTGTGGAGGACTTTTGTTCTGTATCTTAAAACAGCGAGGGTAACTTAATTCTGACAAATGTCAAATGCTCATTTGTGCAATTTGGACTGGATTTGCTATGAAAAGAAATAAACATGAGAACATGAGTATTAAACAGAGAGACCCAAAAACAGGATTGAGGTTTTTGCGTTTTATTTTCTTCTTTCACCACCCTTATTGAATCCTCTTGTGTGTGTGTGTGTCTTGTCCAACCCACCAGAACATAAGACATCAACCTCAGGCTACTTACTTTTCAGCCTGATGCTTCATTGAGTTTCAGAATCGGGAGGAAAAAACAGAACACACAGGAAAACTCAAGTGAGGCGAGATTCCTGGGGACAGTATAATAAAACTTCCAGTTTGTAAGGTGACTAAAACACACTTGAAGCAGTCTCACGGGTTACTGTTGCTGCAAAAATAAAGAACTAACCACAGGATCATGTGCAAATTCAGACTGGACGTTTGAAAAGGTCCTTATACTGATGCTAAGATTTTATCATTGAATAAGAATTGATCCACAAACAACGGCTATACGTTTGAAATGACATTTCTGTAATTAACATCCAGCTGGCCGGGGAGCAGCTACAGGTCTGAGTGGTTCAGTGAGAATCGCACTTGCGTCCACATGTTGGTGTGTTATAGTTCAGTATGCTTGTCTTCTGTGACGGGCTCTGAGGAGACGTTCTCTGTGACCAGAGTGGCGGTGGAGGGCTTGTAGGCCAGCTCCTCTTTGAACGGGCTGTCTTTGGCGGGTGAGAAGCGGAACTCCTCCGGCACCTCCTCCTCCGGTTCAGCCTTCTTGTAGAAACCCAACTTCACCAGCAGCTCGTTGATCTCAGAGCGGGTCATGTCAGACAGGGCGATCCGCTGCAGATGACACACACTTTAATATTCCTTCCAAGGAACATTTATTTTTCTGTTACTGCTGAAGCGTGAAAAACTACATCGAACATTGTGTTCGTGTGGCGCTGAGCTGTTATAACACATTTTGACAACAACGAGAGATGGTTTAAAGTTAAAGATGATTTTCTTTTTGTCTTGACTAGATAATCAAATTGAGACAGAAGCCTGGATGCTGCTGTTTAAGTCCACACACTTTAATCACCGTAAACAATGGTTTTCAAATTAAATGAACAATAAATATTAAAAGAAACAAAGACTTACATCCAGCTCTTCGTAATAATGGTTCAGGAGGACAAGCTCAGGGTCGGCTCCAGGAATATGCTTCATCACCAGGTTATGGCTGAGGTAGTATCAGTCAAGGATCGACAGAGAGAAGATGCTGGAAGTTTAAAGTATGCTGTTCTAGATTGAACATTTATTTTACAGTAATTTCTGAGTTCTCATTCTCTCCATGATTGCTTGTGTGAACGTGAGTATGTGCGTGAGTAGTTGTTTGTCAATGTGTCGCCCTGTGATGCGCTGGCGACACGTCTGATGTGTTCCCCGCCTCCCACCGCCTCCCAGCTGGAACAGGCAGCAACAACAAAACGATTACAGTCGTCTCGTCTACAAGAGAATAGATGGATGGATGGATTTATTATGAGGATTTTTTTTTGTCATTGGAGTATGCAGTATATTTTACACGCAGGTATATTTAAGAAAACGCAAACAGAACATGTAAAAGGATACTATAGAGGAATGTCCTGGACCACAAAGGCTTTGACCTGCAGACAGAGGAGAGGATTTGTGTTGGGTTGTTTTTTCACTTCGCATTGGTTTCAGTGACAAATCTGTGGGGGATTTTCGGAAACCCTAGATGTGAAACGTAGAATGTTTCTGAATGAGCAACACTTTCAGGCAGGGATTAGGCTTCTGTCTGCCTCAGTGGAGCCCAATGTGTTCTATTTATTACATAACAGAAGATGAATTACCTCTCTGAGCCGATTCAGTTGTCATCCACCACACGTCTAGAAGGAGAACACAAAACAAATTATTACAAGCAAATGTTATAGTTTTTAGGTGCGGAATCACTTGGATTAAAAAAAGTGACATGTTACGTTGTTCTCCATCTTTTGGGTTATTGAAAACACTTCAGTGTGGCTGCAGAAATCGAGGCTGGTTTGCAGCAATGAATCCCTTGCACAAAGCACAGACTTCTCCAGGGAGGGAAGTCTAGAATTCCTTGCCTCAGGTATTGAGTCGCAGGTGTGACGAAAACAACAATAGGTCAAAGAAAACAAGCTTCGGTGACACTGACATTGTGGTGATTTAATGACACCCTATGGGAAGAAAGCATGGTTTCAAACAAGAAAAAAAAAAGAAGAAGAAGAAGAGCAAACCTGTGTGCTGTGTAAGTGAACTCTCACAGTGAGTTCATGAACATCATCTATTCTCCTCACTTACAGAAAAAATGTGTCTATGGAAAAAGTTATAATGAAAATGTCCTCATACAGATTCATCTTCCTTTTCTTCAGTGGCAGCAAGAAGTGGGCACTTAAGATATACGACTTTATGCTCAACATTTTTAATAAGAGTTTATCAAAAGCATCACATTTAAATGACACTTCAGAACTTGAGCTGTAAAAGCCTGGGCTCTCGCCACGCATGCGCCCCCGCGGAACCTGGAGAAAACGCGTCCATCCACACGTACGACCGAATCCAACTCAGATCCGCGCACCAGTGAGACTTTTACACCCCACGAAATCAACTGCATCCATCAAAATGTCTGAATCGATGTAGGATAAATGAACACAACCGTACCTCCACTCTGGCTTTAGCGAGCCCTTCTAGTTTGTTCGGATCCACGTCGTAGGCCGATGCGCAGTGGAAAAAACTGGCCAACAAGATCAGCCACATCCTTTACCCTCGTGGTTGTGATCGTGGGTCAATATCTGGATTCAGTATCCGATATGTGCAGATGTAGTGTAGATGGAACGGCGTGTGGAAACCGAAGTTGATGGGAGGACGAGGAGGGATTGTGCGCATCGATGTCACGTCCGGACTTCTTCTTGCCACGTCAAAATTTCTTCCCACGGAGGCGTGGAGCGGCTTCTCATTGGTTGACTGCGAGATGCGATTTCTGGAGTCAGATAATATGTGGTTATTAAACCTAGTGAAATACTGTATAAACACATGTTAATAGTGTCATAAACTGTCTAAAAGAGGCTGAAACATTCTATTTATTCAGGGTTTTTTTAATGTGTGGGGGAATGTGGTAAACTGATCATGATAACGCACATTGTGCATTATTTAATCACATTTTATACATCAAAGTTGTGTGGTTTGATTCCACATGGGGCCCCTTTCTGTGGGTTCCTGTGGGTTCTCCGGTTTCCTCCTATCACCAAAAACATGTAACTTAAGTGAACTGGTCACTCCAAAATTGTCCTTGAGTGTGTGTATGACTGGGTTTTTGTCTGTGTGTGGCCCTGCGACAAGCTGGCGACTCCTCCAGGGTGTAACCCACCTCTCGGATGTTGAGGTAGAGTGTGAAGATTGAGAGACACTGACCATAACAAACTGAAGTTATCAACTGCTGATAACTTTCGAAGCTCTTTCATATGTCAACACAAATTTATTTCTAGGAACACGACTCTGTGAGGCGAAATCTCACGCTATGTTCAGTCACATCAGATTTCTAGAATCCAGCTTGTGCCATGTTTCTGTCACATCGGATTTACTTTACTCAGTTGTGAACAATTTTACAAGTGGGTTGCATCAGAAGTCATAAACATCAGAACCTTTACCTTCGTTAGCTTCATTCCTACACTACAGACATGCAGAACCACTGTGATTTGTTCGAGGCTTCACCAAAGGAGACAGGTGATAACACAGGGACCACTTCATTGTGGTGATTATTTAGAATTTCTGGACCTGCCCATGCATTTATATGGAGCACTTGGTACTTCTATAACATACTGAATCAGATATAGTAATATTATATATTTAACATATATGTGTTTGGATTGAACAGCAATAACACATTGTCTACACAATATCATGAAACATTTTATGAACGAAAAGAAACTTTGGTGTTCTTGAGAAAATGAAGTTTGTTATATTTTGAGGCAAATGAGATCTTGTACATGGATTCTAGATCCCTTTGTCCTTTTTTTTAAAACTGCATGATATAGACATTTTGTCATTTCAATGTATTTAAAAAAGTAATCACAGGTATATCCAAGAATGGACAACTCACGACTCATAACAATAACAATGTTTGGTCTTTTTTTTTTTGCATTAGCTAAAGTCTGTGAATGAAAAGGCATCAACTGACCTCGTTGTATGAAACACATAGTGATACCACTCCAATAAACCCTTCCTGACTGCACCTTATCATCGTATGGTCATATAATTTTGCTGTCATAAAACAAAGGCAAAGAGCAGCATCTGTCCAAGGTCAACCTGTGGGTCACCCTACAATATGTTTTGAATTCACTTCACTATCATCTAATCAGTCATGCACATGATAGTTAGAGATAATTTTATGCATATATTTTCTTCAAGAATATACAAAAATAGCTATTGCTCAGTTTTTGTAGATACTGCACTTTGATTTTGTAGGACAATTAAACAATTTAATGCCACGCAGTTCATCTTACCAACCGCTAGACGGCAGTAGCTCCTCGTCATAGAGTTGAGCTACATAGATCGACCTATCTTCAGTCTCCAATGATTGTTTTGCTATAGCCCTTGTCATTTTTAACATTGTAATGGAACCTACTCCCACGTCTGCATACAGAGGTGAAACACAGATATTTTCCCGTCCAGCTCGCAAACGTCCTCCATGTTTTTTTTGTCTAATTGCCGTGACATTTCTTTTCTACCTACTGTAGCTCTGTGCCACCTTGGCTCTTTGCTGTAGCGCCGTGGACAGGCAGCGGCAGCTCGTGAACGGAAGAGCTCTCGTGCTTTAATTTGAAGGGCACGAGACAGGAAGAGGTGACAGGGACGCGCGCGTGTAGGGGACGTTGTGTAGCTGGTCTGGACCATCAGACGGCACCTTACCGAGGAGGGGAAGGACGCTAGGAAGGGTCTGGGATGCCGAAGGCGACCGGAAAGGAAAGTTCGCTGTGGTTCCTGATAACATTTCACTCAGGGGCTCTTTAAAAAAATTCACATCCTCCACCTGCGCTCCGGACCAGCCGACCGCTGCAGCAGCAGACCCGTTTCCTCCACATCCTCCAGGGCAGAAGAACCCGAACAGGTAATGGTGATGATCAGGTACACGCGTGGGTTGTGTCGAGGTTTACAGGGGAACTATAATCCAACAGGATGTGCTGCTAAAAAATCACCACTGCTAAATGACATCATAAACACAAAATAGGCAAAACAGGCAATGTTTACTTTGTTCATTTTGACATCTGTAAATAAAATACAAACAAATTCTCATGCCTAGAATGTATCTGTATCCCAAATGCAGTGGTGATTGTATTTGTGATGTAAAAACATGATTGGATAAAATAAATAATCGCACCTATTTCAGTGCTAGAGATCATGCTGATGATTCATAATTGCTCATTACAAATGTGTGACTCAGATCTCTTGATATTCTCCACCTTCATCTGACACACAAACACAGACATCCATGTCTCTGAGAGAAGATATGACAAAGCTCCTCACTCACATGACCTTCATCCTTTTTTTTTTTTTTAGCCTGAAAAATCTGTCCTTGAAGCATTATTGTAATCAGGCCATTTAGGTAGTGTCTTCTTTCCACCAAGGATCCTGTCTGTGTTCATAAATGCAGTCTGTACTTGAAGAATCAGCCAAATACTGGAACTACTTTGAAAGCGTAAACCTGTGTATTTTTATGTAGTCACATAACTCTTCATATTATTTGCATAAAGTATGTCTTTATGCTCATGTTTATACATCATTAATCATACGCCTTTAAAGTGCTTTGAAGTACTTCGTACTGCAGTTATATCTCACAAACTAACTGAATGTGATGTGATGGATGAACATCACAAATATTGGCAGATGTTACTTGTTAAACAGCCGTTAATCCACTGTTGTAACGCTTGGTAAACTTATTTTCGTGTCTTACTTTATACCGGTATAAAAACCAGAAGCTGGACATAAAACTTGTGTTTTCTCCATGAGACAGCATTTTGGATTTCATTTGCTTTGGTCTTTCAGTCGCCAGGTAAAGATGTCTTTTATACTGTTTGTAATATTATTTTTATTTTTTGGTGTTTATATTTAGTTTCCATTATTTTACAGATACACTGTAATAAAACTGGACGTGAAAAAATGTGCTTTTCCTAAAGAGAGATATTTTCAGCATCTCAAATTATATGAGAACAAAGTGAAAAGCTTTTTTATTATTGTAACACAAATTCTGCCATGACAACCCATCTCAGTGATGTGTCACCAGCCTATTTCTTCTTCTTCTTCTTTCTTTTCGGCTTTTCCCTTCAGGGGTCGCCACAGCGAATCAGTTGGCTCCATCTAACCCTGTCTTCTGGATCCTCTTCTCTCACACCAACTACCTTCATGTCCTCTTTCACTACATCCATAAACCTCCTCTTTAGTCTTCCCACCTGGCAGTTCAAAACTCAGCATCCTTCTACCTTTGAATGAAAATGTCTTTTTTCCATTGCAGGCTTGCTGTAATTTCTTCCATCGTATTTACTTCTTTCTCTGCACTCACAGCACTTTGATTGGTGAAAATCACCGAGATTCTTTTTTATTTGGAGCCTTTTAGCAGAAGGAAATGAAAATATTACTTGATAGAACTGACATTGCAGCTCGCAATGTAATTTTTCCAACATACTTTATGTTGTCAACATGTGTCTGCAAGCAAGTTGTTGTTGTTGGACTGTAAGCAAGCTCACTTTTGACATCTTACAGCTTCGGCTGTGATCTGATCAGAGAGATGAAGCCCAATGGATACATGGTGGCAATGATTAGTGACACTAGGACCTGGGGGATTCATTTACAGCTGTGGCAGCAACTGCAAGTGTCCAATCTGTCCGGGTCATTATTAGTATCTCTGCAACACAGGCATGTGGCCCCTGGAGGCCCCAAATAGAACACTCCACTGATCTGTAATTTCAAAATTACTCATGTAAAAGGTGTGAAAAAGCCATCAACAGTATGGTTTGGAACGACTGCCACCGCTACGCAACCACGCAGAGCGAAGGCGAATGTAGATGATTCAGTGTGAAGATGAAGGCGACTTCCTTAAATTTCATTCAGGAAGACGTGAAATTCTGACCGTTCACAAAGTCAGGCAACCGGAACGATCTGTGATGTGAAATAATCCAATCAGAGTAGCGGGCTAGAGCCTGCAGTTTGGGTTCAGCTACATCCTTCCTGTCGGGTCGCACCCCCCCAGGTGGGTGCGTGTAAACAGCATGACACATTGTTATTATGAAATCATTCCACTCCCTGCTCACTGAGTTGACTATGAAGTGCTAGTCTTTATCGGATGTTCCCAAAAATGTAAATATTTAGCTTTTCCTCAATCATGCAAAACAAGGAAAGAAGATTTTGTTTGTATTTTAGAAAGTTTGATATCACTAATTTTCAATTTATGCAATGAAGGAAATTATTTTCTGTCTTAATATATACGCTGTTGTCCTCCTCCTTGTTGTTCTCCATTTGTTTCCTATTCACACAGATGCATATCACCACTGATTATGATCTACGAGCTGACGCTGGCCACTGAAATGATGGAGTGTGACTTCATTGATAGTGACTGTGAGGTTGTTATCTGAAAGAAACAACAACGCGCGTGTGGCTGGAGGAGGAAGTGGTTGGAGGTTTCAGGTCAGGAGCTGTGAGGACACTCAGCTCTGCGTTGAAAGCGGGAAATGGTTGGGTTAGCCATTCCATTGTCATGCAGTGAAGGTGGCAGAGTGTGCAAGAAGATGGGGAGAGTGAAGGGATTAGAGAATTGGGACGATAAGAGAGAGAGAGAAGGGGATTAAATCTGGGGAAAAATACAGAATGCCTGAGGGATGTGTGAGACAATTTGGAAACATTCTGCAAAGACACACGCTGTTGTCACCGAATGCGCTGCCTCGCTTTGACTCTCCCTTTTGTATTCCTCGGCTCGTTTTGCTCCCACCCACTCACACGTGTGCCAAATCGTCCTTCCATCCTCAGCCCCCCCACACACTAAAAGCCATACATGGACCACAGTCATACATAACGCCCAGCCACACACAAGGTTATTGGTGGACTGGAAGGCCAGCGTGTCTCTGGGCAAACACCCTCTGTGCACGAAAGTCATGGCCTCCGTCTCGTCAAGGTTATGTGAATAATTACAAGAGAGAGCCGCTGGTTCTCTGTCGCCAAGCAAAAAAAAACAACAACCCTCTGACCTTTCTGACCAAGAATACGTCCAGGATATTATGTATGTCAGTCGTGCAAAGAATGATGGTGGGTTATCTTTTCCTGTAATCTGGCTGCTCATGTGACAACACAAGATTAGTTTGTCTCTACATGATAAAATATACAACATGGACATTCTTTTCTCCTCGTTTCTGTTCTTCCGTCGCTGACGGATGGATCTGGGTCTGGCTGCATCAGCGTTGTGCCCAAATCAGCTCTTTTAAGGCTCAGACATGATCACGACAAGAACATCATGTCTCCATCTACTGGGGCAGCGTGTCTGTTTTGTTTGAGGGGTTAAACATCTGAGAACTCTGCTTGTTCTGATTTGATTTTTTTGACATATTTTATTGCCAATATTTATCTTCAGTCGTGCCGCTTATCGCTAAAATTCTTCAGTTTTTGTGAATGTGTTGTGTTTTCTGGCTGTGATATTTTAATTTAAGTCAGAATCTGTAAATGTAATTACTATTGTTCTACAACAATCACAACAGAGATATGCAAAGCAGATCTACACCCACCGTGGTTGTGTTGTGTTATAAATATGTCGTCACCGTAATGAATGAACACAAATCTCCATGCCTGTCTGTGTTGTTGTTTATTCCGTAGTGTTGACTTCTACTGTTGTGAACTGTGCAGTTTGTCCTCATGTTAGCGCCGGGCAGGTGCTCTGAGCTGATAGGAACTGACCAGGCGTCTCCCTGGTTACCAGAGGACAGGAAGACGGACTAGACGTAAGCAGAGAGGATGGTATACAGTTCTATGTTAGAGCTTTTTTCCTCCAAGTATTTCATTCAGACAGGACACGTTCTATCTGCCACCGTTGTCTAGCTGTTGTGTTTTATTTGCTTTTTAAAAAATTTTTTTTTAGATGCATTCTATTCTGTAGTACAGCCAGCTGTTTTCATGTGATTTTAGGAGGTGGGTAATTCAGGTGTCGGGATGACAGGAGCCTGAATGACTCACTCGTTTCTCCTGCTGGTGATATTTAGATGTAGAAAGTGTTTAAAAAGTGGCCCAGCTGGTTTAGTCGGTTTAATCTCAGGGTTGTGGGTTCAACCCCACAAGGACTTCGCCATACTCAAGACTAGAGTATGGAGTTTGAATTGGTAGTCAGAGACGTGTCAGTTCACCTCCACTGCTGAGGAGCCTTTGAGCAAAGCATCAAACCCCAAAAGCTGTTTCCTAGTGTGCCATCATTTGACCATCTTTCACTCCGTTATCTCTCTACATAATTGCATGTTTAAAGGCCCTTTGTGTGTGTGTGTGTGTGTGTGTGTGTGTGTGTGTGTGTGTGCGCGCGCGTGCATGCGTGTGTAACATACAAGAGTGTATAAATAATCTTCACTCTAGGGATCAATGAAGTATAATAAATTTGAAGTCAATCTAAAATCATAATCTTTGTATGACAACAGTCTGTGATTTGGTCTCAC
The DNA here is from genome assembly GCF_040054535.1 of Antennarius striatus. NCBI lineage: Eukaryota > Metazoa > Chordata > Actinopteri > Lophiiformes > Antennariidae > Antennarius > Antennarius striatus. The sequence goes on from NC_090778.1 coordinate 21,723,374, forward strand.
AAGTGAAAATGTTCCTGTTGTTGTTCTATATAACAAAATCATAGGAAATGGATCAAGATAATCCGCGACAAAGCCAGGTACCAGGGGAAGACCCAAATGGAGGAACATCAGCTCCAGCATCAGCTCAAGACATTAATGTCGGCGCTTCCCAGCCTGCAGCACCTTCCAGGCCCCGACGTCCTCAGAGAAGCGCCAAAGTAGAGGGCTCCATCGACATCTCTGAAACCAAAGTGGAGCCCAAAGCGGAGTCCGTTGTGGCATTTAATGAACAAGAAGAGGAGTGTACCCCTGATGGCTCTGTGGCAAGTAGACCTAAACCATCCCGCCCTGCAGCAGTCAAACCCGTAGGAGGGCCCACCGGGCCAGGCATGAAAGCTGGACCCAAAGGCCCCGGCCACCACCCAACGAGGGCCGCCTCGGTCCCCCACCCGCCAGCCAGCAGGCCCCTCCCTCCTCACCTGACCCCTCACGCACAGAGAGCCCTCTCTGTAGCCGGTACCGCTGACACCCAGGCCCAGAACATGGAAGACTTCAGGCAAGTTCGTTTGTGCGTGTGTGTGTGTGTTTGTGCGTGTGTTTGTGTTTGTGTGTGTGTGTGTGTGTGTGTGTGTGTGTGTGTGTGTGTGTGTGTGTGTGTGTGTGTGTGTGTGTGTGTGTACGTTGCTGTGAAAAAGTCATGTCTCAGCATGTTTCCACATTACTTTTCATTCCCAGACAGTTTGGAAAGATAATCCTGGACAAATGCAGTAGTATTCATTTATATACACTGACAGAGTTGCTAGCCTGTATGATTATGACAAACACTTGGTCACACACAAATATTTGGTGATATTTTCTTAACACAGGGATCAGAATTATTTAATTATTAATTATTTAGTTTCTGCATAAACATTTCCCCTTTTTTTACAAATCTAAAAATCAGTGAGAGGTCAAATAAATAAGCTCCCCCTCAAAGTCTCCAACCACAAGTTTCCCATGTTTTAAAATGTTTTTTCTTCCTCCCGGATAGTCCCTCCTTTCTGTGGGAGTGTCTTTAACCTCTCCCTTCCTCTGTCAGCACTAAATCTCTGTAAGGAAATTTGATCTCTTGACCTGCTATTGTTGGCAAATCAATAATGAAATTAGGTGAAAAAGTATTTATTGTTCAACTTATTTAGACAGAACAACATCGATTTCAGTTTCTTGAGGGAACTTTTTTCAATGTGTTTCAGTGCTGAGAAACAGTCGATAAAATGTATTTAAAATCTTGACAGGAAAACATGTTAACTAAAATAACGGGGATTTTTTTATTTTTTTGTTTAATCAGCTTCAGCTGATTGTGTGACGGTGAGAACGGGTCTGTCTGAAGTGATAAGACGGCAGCAGGCACAGGGAGCTTTTTATAGAGCATTCTTTGAATTGTTTTAAGAGCTGAACTATAAGTGGCTTGGGACAACTGAGAACTTGATGGTCACTAAATGTGACCAGTAAAGAAATAAGAGCTGAACCAGTATATCTTTAGACTGATCCAGAGTTAGTTTGTAAAGCTTGATATTTCAAAATTTTGTATTTTCTAACCGATTTTGCCAGATTGCTATTTCTCAAACTGGCGTGTTCCTCTTTTGCAGAGAACATCCAGTCTGTTCTTTCATGAAATGTCATTCATTACTAGGCTCAATTCAGCCGCCATTGCTCACATGATAAAGCCAATGAAGGAGATATGAAGTGAGATTTTTTTTAATGTTCAGTTTCACTGAGAAAATAAAGAAAGTATGTCAGGAATAATTTGCTTTGTGTTCCCACATTAAAACATCATTTTATATTCCTGTGACATTATGAGAGATGTTTGGCCAGTTCTTGTATTTGATAAAGCTTTTGTCAGCTCACATTAATGAGGTCCTGATATCATCATGGATCCTGAGTGAACACAATTCTTTATGCACCCTTGATGCAGACCAGTGCTGTGTAGTAACTACCAAAATAGAACCTTTTTTTTTTTTGTCAGAATGTTTAATTAATTCAATTGATGGTATAATTGATGTGCAGATACTTATAATAAAACCCTCTGTCTGTAATGTCAAGAAAAAACAATAGACAGTTTCCAGCTGCTATCTCCCCCCACGTCCGTGGGTGACGATGGTGATCTTTGAGAAGAGGAGAGTTTATAACAGCTACTTCATAACACTCTTTTATAACAGGGTGCACATCATCACCTGGAATGTGGGTTCAGCCACTCCACCTGATGACATCACTTCCTTACTGGGCCTGAATGTGGGGGATGGAAATACAGACATGTACATTATTGGGTGAGTGTTTTGTGGTGTGTTAGTCATCCGCTTTCTTCTACATAAAAGCTGAAGCCTCGGTTAAAGTTCACTTCGTTAATGTTCAGCAACACTGCTAATAATTCCACTAATGAGCAGCCAGGCTCAGTTGTGAACCACAGAGATATCTCCTTCCTTTCGGCTACAATTGTCTCTAATAATCCGAAATTACCCAATGATCAGCTCCTGGTATATCTGTCTGCTTCCTGCTGCTGACCCATATGCGTTACTCTGTGTCGTTTTTCTTCAAGGCTGCAAGAGGTGAATTCTATGATTAACAAAATGCTGAAGGATGTCCTCTTCACAGACCAGTGGAGCGAGGTCTGCATGGAGAGACTCAGCCCCTTCGGTTATGTGCTGGTCAGTAATGACTTTTACTATCAACACATACGCACACTCTCTCTCTTTCTCTGCAGAAATGCGTAGCTTTACCGCTCAGATGATGTAAGATAACCGATGAGATCTCTGCTTCCTGCTGCTGCTTTGGCTCATTTTGTTCCCCAAGCAACGGATGATGTGATGGTTTATAAGAGGCGTGTAAGAGGCGTATCTTCTGCTGTCTGCCAAGCGAGTAATGCAAAGTCAAGCACATACTGTGTGTTAGTCTCATTCTCTGTGCATCTTTATGTGAATCCCTTCACCTCATGCTGGCTTTGGATTCACATACCTCCCACGGGAAGGGAGTGAACTAAACACTACAGTAGGTTTCATGTAATGCCCTAGTAAATGAGATATATTCCATGTCTTACATTTGTAAGAGGGCCAACCTCAGCCATTGATGTTGGTCTTGATTGTGATATCACGGTGACCTAGAGAGCGACCTAGAGAGCGACCTAGAGAGCGTGAATCAAGCCGAGCTGAAAGAACCAGACAAATGTCTCCCAGGACAGTGTTTTATTTTTGGGTCACGCTGTTGTCAGTGTTGATGGGCCCCTGACAGCGAGACTGATACCGTCCTCTGGCTGTCTGATGGTGTGCCCTACATGTATGTCTCCATTTGTCGACATGTGTGTGCATCTTGATGCTGTTTGCAGGCTATAGGGTTTATTTTTATTTTGTTTTAGTTGCAGGGTGTCTTGAACACCGTGAGCTGCAAGAGGGTTTCTGTGGGTGTGTGTAGCTGTGATGTGGTTCACTCACACAGAGTAACAAGCCGCCCCATCACTTCTTTCCACCCTGACACTGTCTGCTCACCAAAGCATTATCACTGTCAGGATCAAACTGTGAACAAGTGCAAGAAAGCTCAAATCAGCTTTTCTCTGCTGAAACACTGACATTTTTTTCTGGCTTTTCACCACACACTTGCTGAATGTCTTGTCTGTTTGAGTCAGCTCCAATTTAGATGCACAAAAGTTTTTTTTAGACCCTGATCTCTAATTGCAACATGTCATGTTCTATTGAAAATTAACTGTTTTTACGCAGTGTGACATTTTCTAAAGTTTCTGTACTGTAGTATTGGATTCATCAGACTGTGAAGTAACTAAAAGACATCTTAGCTGTGGTGAGAAAAAATGTAAAATGGAATTGTTTGAAGACGCTACTTTAACAGGGACATGCCAAATGTTAAAGGTTAAAATAAGTGAATGAAGATGCAAATAGATGCAGTTTTATGTATAAAAATGACTCACTTGTGAAGCACTTTTGTCAGAATATCAATGGAGTATCTTCTTCAGAAATCCAGGACATGATTTCTAAGCATTTCCTGTCTAAATAAACATGACAAGTTGGAGGCTGGCACGTCTTCTTTTGTCTCACACTTCCTTCAGATTTCCAGGATGCGCTGCTAAAACAAACTTGTTACTCACAGCTCATTTTTTCAGTGATGTGTGAGCTGGACATGGTGAACTGCACACACTTCCACACACATACAGTATACTCTCTAGCTCTGTCTCTGCATACCCGTCTCACTTATGCAAAACTGTCTTTAGGTCTTTTCTCAAAATGTAGCGTGTAAGCATTCTGGAGCAGCTCCACTATTTACAGCTCCACAGTTTAGAAATACTGGTTTTTGCTGTCACGTTTTACTCACACACACGCACACACACAGATGTCCACACTCATAACATCGGTGCACGTTACGGTTCAGTTGAATCCATTATGCAGCAAAGTTGTGCGGAGAACCAGTGCATATACAAGGGAGACGGTCGGTCTTGGATCACGTGTAGATGTGTGCCTCCATTACTGCCTGCAGGGCATTTCAGACATGTAATCGTGGTTATTCAGTCAGTGGTTGGGGGTTGGGTTTTGTGGACAGCTGGACAGAGGGAGGGATGGACTTTAATATCTGACATGCAAATATATTATGTTGTTTTACTCACAAATCCACATGTTGTAACCTTTCCCTTTTCATAATTTGAAAAATATGCATTGTTCTTGTGTTTAACAGTAGTACACAAATGCCAAAATTTGCATGACATTATGCATAACCACAACTGTTGGAATGACTTTGAAGGGCCTGCATTGTGGATGTCACGTTTGCTCTACAAAGTGGTTTTTTGCCACAGCGAGTGGAGAAACCACAAGCCTCCTTAATGTACACAACTTTGGATAAAGAAGTGGAAAGGTTGTGGTAGGGGCTCCTGCAGGGTATGATGGGAATGCAAAGAGAGAGAGAGAGAAAGAGAAGAAAGGAAGATTCTCCAGATCATTTCCCTCCTCTCTCTGTCCCTCAGGTGACCTCCCAGAGGATGCAGGGGTTACTACTACTCGTCTTTGCCAAGTACTTCCATCTGCCCTTCCTCCGTGGGGTCCAGACTGAAACCACCCGCACTGGCCTGGGGGGATACTGGGTGAGATGGCTGCTGACACCGCTCTGATCCTCACTGTGTCATGGGATCTCTGCATAAGGTCACATCATTGTCACTAATACGCCGACAGACGCTGGTTTTCCACAACAGTTCTGACAGTTTTCTCCATCTTTCTTTGCAAACACTGTAAGTTGTTTGTTTGAGCATGCATTGGTAGTCTTGTGCAAACGGTTTTCTGGAGAATACCTGCACCTGGAGGGCAGAAACCATGGTTACATCTGTGGTTGCCTCTATTGAGAAGCACGCAGGTTGACATTTATCAAGTGCTGCAATGGGAGGGTTTCACCTGAATGTTTCCAAAATACAAAAGACACCTTTACAAAAGGAAAGAGCCGTTGTAAAACTGATAAATTCAAAAAGAACTCAGAATTATCAGGTGTACAGTTTTTAAATGTCACAGAACACAGAACAGTTTGTTTTACTGTCAGTTGAATGTTTCCCCTCGGTAATGCAGCCATGGTGGTGTTGATGGGGGTGTGATTTAATGGGAATTTTGACATCAGAAGATATCCTCCAGGTAGGAACAAATGCATAACAACTGCGGGCATATTATGAAGTCTTGATAGTTGTTAGTCAAATGGTGCTACATACATGGAAAGTTAAAGATGATAAATCGTACCTCTAGAAGTATGAAAAAACAAAGTGTATCAAACCAGCAGCGAGTCGATGGAAATCAAGTTCTGTTTGTCACACACTTCTAAGAACCCTTCTGGCTGGTCAGCATTTGGACACCTTGAAAGAAGAAATTGGGGACATAACCTCCACTTTGGTGATGCTGTCATGATGTTGCTTTACTCCCATCTGCTTCATCTCAGCTTAGTAATACCACCTCCTTTCCTGACACTGTAAACCGATGATTATTATGAGTGGTCGACAAAATAACATTATGCCCTGACAAATCTCTTGTCTTCTAATGGCTCAGAGTATCAGGGAAAAAATGCAAAGACTCATCCTGTCCCCCCACTGTGCACCTAACAGGTGACATTAAGTATTGATAATGTTTTCCACTGGTCATTGAGTAAACGTGCTGTTTCTCTGTGGCACAGACACACATACCCTATAGCTTATGTCTAAAACAATACCAATCCCTGTGAGTTGGGATTGGCTACATTTATTTCATAAATTCATCCGATTTTTGAGAAACTCAAATAGACAGAATAGACAGAAGTCCTTCATTGTCATTCACAAGTGTGTGCTCTTCTTATATATTATTTAACCTCTTCCAGGGGAATAAAGGTGGCGTGAGCGCCCGCATGTCTGTTTTTGGACACACGATCTGCTTCCTCAATTGCCACCTGCCAGCTCACATGGAGAACTCCGATCAGCGCATGGAGGACTTTGAGAGCATCCTGCAGCAGCAGCAGTTTGAAGGTCAGGCCGCCACTGGAGTTCTGGACCACGAGTAAGTTGCTACGCACACACACACAGATATAATCACGGGTGGATTTTTGTGTTAATATCTGTAATCTTACAAACGTGTGTTGGTGTTGAATGTATTTCAATTGATGAATCTGATTTTTTTTTCCAGTGTGGTCTTCTGGTTTGGGGATCTCAACTTCCGCATTGATGACCTGGACATGCAGGTGGTAAAATTAACCATTGATAACAACAAGTATGCAGCATTGTGGGAAAAGGATCAGGTAAAACTTCAGGCGATCTGATGTTCTTTGTGAAGAAAATTATTTTATCTTTATATTCTCTATAAGTACTAACAATCCATATTGCAGGTTTCACCAACACAGACAAAATAAGGGAAACATTTCATGTCAGAATGAGATCTAAATAAAAGTCTATCAGGGTTATGACCTAAACTCAACAGGATGTTTTCCATTTTGAATTTGCAGTTTACACTTCTTGCGCTTTAGTGCTCTGATCCTAGAAATTAAATCCAATTGAATTAATAAATTTATATTTGGTTGGATCAATTTCAAGACCTCAGTGATGAGAACTTATGAAAATACTGTACATATTTTTTATACTACTGTGTACTCATGGTGTCTGGGGATTTGTTATGTTTTGCTGAGGAAACAGGAAGTTGTAATAACTCCCTTGTTGATGACCCACAAACTTCACATATTGGATAAAATTCCCAGCCTGATGACATCTGAACAGAAAAAAAAGAGAATATAATATTCTCATTGCTGGACAATGAACTGCGTAGGTAATGCCACTAGGGGGCAGTAGAGACAAACTGTAAGTGAAGTGCCTCACTGACATTATATCTCTGCTAACTCTCATTGTTATAGCTCAATATGGCCAAAGACAGTGAGACAGTGCTGGAAGGTTTCCAGGAGGGACCCCTGAAATTCCCTCCCACCTACAAGTTTGATGTTGGAACAAATACATATGACACAAGGTGATATCATAGGGATTGGTATGGTGTTGCATTCACTCTCTTCTCTAAGAGGTCCTAACTAGCCTGGAGAGATGACAGAAGAGCCTCTTCTTTTCTACATGTACAATTTTAAACTTGTCATACCTCTATTTCCGTTTAGTGGAAAGAAGCGTAAACCAGCCTGGACTGACCGGATCCTCTGGCGTCTGAGAGCCACAGCATCCACATCTCCCAGTGCCAGAAAACGTGGATCAGTTTCAGGTCTAACCAGCGGAACCAAAGTGACACAGCACTACTATCGAAGTCACATGGAGTACACCGTCAGTGACCACAAACCAGTCTCCTCTATCTTTACCCTGCAGGTGAGACACATCAGAAAACACTGTGATGACATAAGGCTTTTGCTTCTGTTGATAATACACTACTTAGATTGCTACCAATAACTCATGTGTTCTATTTTCAAGACATTTGTAATATATTCTAAAATGAGAAAGTACCAACGTTTAAAATTTGGAAATAGCTTCCCCTTTTTTATGCACATGAATAAACATATTCCATGCATCTGACATCATGTTCTCTGCAGTTCCCATACAAAGTTGACGTTCCTCTGGTCACGCTCATAGTGGAGGATGAATGGAATAGTATTGCTGATGCCATAGCCAAATTCAAACTGGCACCCAACTTTTCGCGTAGCTCATGGGATTGGATTGGACTTTATAAGGTAGTAGATTTTGCACACATCCTTGGAAAATACAATCTAACATGCACATTAATGTTTGAAGAAAAAAAAACATGTTTGAAGACAGGATAACTGTGTCCATGAATGACCAAATCCTATTAAGTACAGTTTGTGATTGTGTGGACACCCAGGTGGGCTTCAAGCACCATAAAGACTATGTGGGATATGTGTGGGCCAAACAAGAGGAGTCAGATTTCCAACGACAAGAACATCAGGTAGTCTAGCCGTGTGCCAAATTCTCTGTAGAGCAAATGGGGTTTTTTTTGTTTTTAATAGATATCTGACAAGCTGTTTTTCAGGTAACCTTTACCGAGGAGGAATTGCCCAAGGGCTCAGGGGATTTTATCTTGGGTTACTATAGCAACAACATGAGCACCATTGTGGGTGTAACAGAGCCGTTTCAGGTATTCATACCTCTTACATTACCTGCATTCATTTAATACAATTGAGTAATGTCTTAGAGAGAAACATCTGCTCTTTGATATTCAGGTATTTATTGTCTCTACTTACATATTTCTGTGTTTTACACTTATTCTGCTTCCTTCTTTCCACTCTCATCCTTGTGTTCATCAAACTTCAGATCCAGCTTCCCACTGCAGATCTTGACAACAGTTCATCAGACAGTTCTGACCTCAGCTCAGAGGATGACAGCACTGTTGTCCTCATGAAGACAAGATCCCGCAGTCCCAGTCCGGGCAGGGTCAGACACAGCAGGCAACACAGTCGCAGCCCCAGCCGGTCCAGCAGCGCCGAGCAGGCCAAAGCCAAACCGCTCAGCGTTCCTGATGGTTTGCCACACCTCGCTCCAACAGAGAGGGATTCCACTAGACCTCCAGCAGAGAGCAGCAGCGTCCAGACATCTGCTTCCTCCCAGGAAGAAAAACAGTCTGGTGATTCAGGGCTGTGATGCACAACTGAATCCTGCTTTTGTCAAAGGTCACATGGGCACCTATTGTGTCTTCTGTCAAATACACCTACTAGCCTTGAGTTGTTCTAATAAGCTGTGCACATTGTGTATTTTTCATTTGGGAACCTTTTGCTGTGCCCTGTAGTCCTTTGATCTATGTCTGTTCTCAGGTGTGGACAGTACAGGGAGCTCACACCTTACATTAGGAAATACTCAAGGACTCATGGTCACGCATAGAAAATGGTACTAAATTTTTAGAAACCATCCTCTTTAAAATGCTTTTAAATTCCGCTCTGAAGTACAACATACAAGTGGAGAGAAAAGGGAATGTGTACTTGACTGATATTACTCATAAATATCACTAGTTTCCTTTAGTTGTGTATTTTTTGATCCGTACTGACCAAAAACACGATCAAGACATAGTAAAAAATACATTCTATTCCAAGACATCCCACAAAAAGACTCAGTAGCTTGACCAACAGCCACCAACCAATTTTGTTACTTCAAGTCTGAAGGTAAAGTGATGGTGGCCATACAGTTTGAATTGTCAGTGTGGTTCTACTCTTGTGGAAATTTCCTGCTTTAGAACCTCAGCATGTGTTACAGTGTGACATGATGCATAATGTCAGGTAGCGTTTCTATGATCCAGGGCGTAGTAGAACAGAGCAGAGGGGGTGGAGACGGGACGTCTGGAGGTGGTGACCGGTGGTGATGGCAGCAGTGCAGCATGTGTTAGTGTGCAGGTTGAATGTGAGCGGAAAGGCCTTTAAATAGAATGCCAAATCAGTGCAAGGGGATGTGATGAGTGGGGAGGTCAGCTGGTGTCAGCTGACGCTGCGTAGCTGTCAAGTCAGGATTAATTCATTAATTATTGAGTGTTCTCCCTGCAGTATTAACTACAGCTACACAACACCCAACCCAGGACCTGGGAGCAGCATAATGCTTTGTCATGTGTTTGTGGGAGCTGTTGAGCCTCATTTAACATTTCACAGGTTTTCTTTTTTCTGATTTACTCAGAAAACAAAAATCACACATTAGATTTTATACCTATTTTAAATGGGGGGTTTTTTTGGTCATTTTTTGGTACAATCTTTAGACTTGTAGTTTCGACGTGGAAGCAAGAAAATCTGACAATCCAGATATATGTGACTCTCTCTCTGTTTCTCTCTTTCTGCTCTCTTTTGACATGTCGGTCACATGTTCGATTTAGGAGGGGTTTTTTCTCAGATCCCCCCAACTGATAACTGATCCCTGTGATTAGCTGGCGTTGCATTGTTAGCATGTGACCGTCAATGCATCATCTTAGACAATGTACTTTTGAGCTGTTAGCATACATCAGTGTGTACCGATGTAGCTAGAACCTCAGTGTGTACGTGTGTGTGTGTGTGTGTGTGTGCGTGTGTGTGTGTGTGTGTGTGTGTGTGTGTGTGTGTGTGTGTGTGTGTGTGTGGGATGATTATGTGTAATTAACTGTGGCAGTGCGTGGGTTTGACTGTTTGCATTGTTTGCTGCTAGACATATTGTACATTCCGGTACTGTGATATCTGTGCTGTAAAGTGCTGTTTTTTAAGTACAATCGTGGATGTGAAACGTGTTAGACAAACATGATGAGGACAGTATAACTATACAGTACTATAAACTTTATTATAAATATTAAGTGAAGAAGATGCAGAATAGATAAACTTGCACGGATATGAAATGCTTGAGTCATTTCACTGTGAGTTAAGTCATTTTCTTGATGTTGAAATGAAAAATCTAATGGAAACATGTTTTAAAGTCGTTAAAGATTGTATGACATTGTCTGACTTTGTTATTTAGATAAATATGATCAGCTCTACAGTCAAGAACATTGACTATCGTGAAATTGTGGGGAAAAAAAGCTCTGTCTACAGAATTTAAATGTTTTGTAATGATGTGGCAAAATAGAAGAATTATAAATGTATATGGACAATTTTTAAGTATTGTAGAAAAGTAGAAGACAATCTAAGACACAAAGATTATTTTACTTAAATTGTGTGTTTATTTTTTTATTTAACAGTTAAATGAGCCTGAATTCTGCTGGCCAGTGAGGGACTATTACTTCAATGGAAATGTCAAATGATATAACAGAGATATTTATCTTCATTTTCTGTGATGAACCATAAAGAGAGAATTTTCCCTTTTTTTTCAGTTTCCATTTTTGTGATTTCAGATTCAGTGTTGATTTTATTGTCTGCAGTGTGGATTGTTTTAGTCTACAGGTCTGTGAAGCTGTGAATTAACTTGAAAAAGAGCAAAGGAAGCCTGTGATAGAAATGATTTTTTTAAAAATATGTGAAATCATCTGATAAATGAAATGAGGCAGATTTCAGTGATTGCTGACTTTGTTCCAAAACCACAAAATATACGCTATTTCAAATTGTGACTTGTTTCTTGAGTCTCTTCATATTTAGTCTGTCTGTGTGTGTGTGTGTGTGTGTGTGTGTGTGTGTGTGTGTGTGCGTGCGTGCGTGCGTGCGTGCGTGCGTGTGTGTGTGTAAAACAGAACAGTGGGCCCAAGGTCAATAATGTCACCTTACTCTCCTGTACATGAATTGCATCATGCTCGATTATACAAAAGAACTGTGTTAGATTACTGGTGTTATAGTTGTCTTCCAGTCTATTATTTATTTTGGGCAGCTTGTCAGCCCTTTGTGATTTAATATTGTTCAAATTTAGTGTTACTGTACTTTCTTTATTTGGCTTTCAGAATACTTTTGGTCATAAATATTACAACACATCCTGCCAAAAGCAACAGCATGCACATCTTGCATCATGCTTTTGCCTTCTGAAAAGAGATTGTCCACCCTGCAGATTCATCATGACAAATAACTGTGCCTCTGATGCAACACTAGTCAGGTATTGAGTTGCTTATAGTTTACTGATGACAAAAGCAGAACAGTCAAAACAACAGCAACAGTCAATAAACTGACTAAACATGCAAAGTGACACTTGTAAAGATCCTGTGATGTCGTTACTGTGAAGAGACTCAGACTTTTGGGTGCATATTCTATCAAACTGATTAATCAATTAATTAATGACAATGTATTTTATTGAAATAAACAAGTTTTGCTTCCACAAAAGTGTGCACATGGTCTGCAATGAATCACAGTACTTGAGGGTTCCCACCAGAACATTGACCAGACCATCAAACTGCCCCGTCAGCCTTCTTCCTGGAGCCCATCCTGGGGCCATGTGTTCACACACACACCCCGCCATCCAAGCATCATGAAAGAAAATTGATTCATCGGACCAGGTTCCTTCCACTTGTGGTCTAGTTCTGATTCTCACGTGCCCGTTTTAAGCACTTTGGGTGGTGGACAGGTGTTATCATTGACATCCTGACCTGATTGAAGCTATGCACTGTGTCCTGACACCTGTCAGGACACATCAGCAAGTTCCCCACTTTTCTTTCCTTTGGCCACTTCTGATAGATACGGACCATTACAAATAGGAACACCTCATAAGAGCTGCCCTTTTGGAGCTGATCTGACCCAGTCGTCTAGCCGTTACAATCTGACCCCTTTAAAACTCAGTTTCTTACACCTGCCCATTTTTTTGCTGCTTTTACCATAATAACTTTGTGGACAAAATGTCCACTTGGACTGATTTACTCCACTTACTAGTGGGTCCCATGATAAGGAGAAATTCTGTGTTCTTCACATCTCAGTGGTCATAAAGTTATGGATAATAATTTTTGTTAGTTGTATGAACATAAAAGCTCAAGCATGGTTAATGGGTTATCTCCTTGCTCACAGACCTAGAGTCTCTGCTTCTTGACAAAGACTGGACTTTGAATGCAAACATGTGTTATACCATCCGCTTACTTTGTCACTTCAAAAGCTTGGAAATGGGATGATTAACACATACAGGATTTCAACTATTTGCAATGCCGAATAGAAAAGATGCACCTGAGCTTGTGTTGTTGGATGAATACTGCCTTTTTTTCCCCAGCAAAACATAAGGATCTAAATGTTGCAACATAAAATATATTCGGATAGTTCTTCAAGTGAACGTTGAGAAAGGCTTTTCCTATTTCAGACATTCTTTTCATAGGCAATCGCAATGGTCCCACTTTGAAGATCCAAACCTGTTTAAAAGAAAACATTACAGAGAAGCTAATTATATATTAATTATATCTTCTAGCTATGAGCATATATGTTCCCAATCACATTACAAACAGCGCCCGAAGGGTACACGGCAGATGAGAGCTTTTTGAGTAAAGTTTAATCATATCATGAATAGATAGATGGTAATAACCCAACCCTCTCCTGCTCCATCCTCTATCCAGTTTTCACTTTCTTGGAAATGTATTTCCAGGTTAATCGTGTTGTTCCGCCGAGAATACATGTGTTCTGATGATGTTGCGATAGCTGAAGTAACTTATTAGATTCAATATACCAGCACTAGGTTGAAATTAAACCTGAATAATAGTTTCTGGGAAACATTTTATACTGCATGGTCAACTTGGGACAAAGTAAATTACACACAATGTTTTTATATAAGACATCACTAAAATCAAACATTGCGCTGTTGAACAAGAATATTCTCTTATATATGAACATTATTTTATTTCTATTTTGCTGAAATAAAACCCACAATGTATGTTTTATGGTATGCCCTGTGGTGTCAGTGTTTGTTTTTCTCCTGGTGTTCATCCAGTATTTATTCATTATGAAATGCCTGAGCAGTGGATATGTGCAATTTCCTCCTATCTATCTATCTATCTATCTATCTATCTATCTATCTATCTATCTATCTATCTATCTATCTATCTATCTATCTATCTATCTATCTATCTATCTATCTATCTATCTATCTATCTATCTATCTATCTATCTATCTATCTATCTATCTATCTATCTATTCTTTGGCAGCAAATACACATAGCACAAAGCATACAGCAGCTCTGTAATTAAAGATACCTATGATTGGAGAAACAATATTTTACAGCCATTAAAACTTTTTCAAAGCTCAAAGCCTGGAAACATCCAGACTAAATCCAGAGATATGCTATACTGCATGTTGGGTGTGTTGACGTGTGGGTCACCAAGCCCTGCCAGACGGAAATAACTCACCTTGCCCCCAAAAAATGTGAAATATGGCTTTGTGCTTGGCCTGTAGCCACAGGTCACTGTGATTGGTGACCTTTTTGAGTTCAAATGCTTCATTTCACTGATGGCTTAGTGGTGTCGTGTTAATATCTTGAATGTGGTCTGTGGGTTTATAGATTTGCAGGACCGGAACAATGTTAAGTTGTATTAGTAATAACAAAAGGACTGGTTACTTGTATTTATTTATATTTATTTGATTGAATTGACTTATTGATCTGTCATTTCCTTCGATTATTGCTAATCGTATCCATAACAGCCCGTTTTTACATCATCTCCCCACCAGTCATTGTGTATGTCCCATACTGTAACACATCTATACCCCAGCTTTAAAATTCTATTTAAGAGGAGATTGTATTCCACAAAAACTCATGAAACTTTCCTCGAGACTCAACCTCCTAAAGTGAAATTATTTGTATTTTCAGATGAGAGTTGGCGGGTTTGAGAACTGAACAGACATGTCAGGAGCCGTCAAAGCAAACCGTGAATGTCACCGTCACATTCTGACAGCAGCTATCCATGGAAAAACACGGGGAGCCGCGGATAGGCTGAGCCCCGCTAAGCCGCCTCCTCGTGACGTCAGAGCCTGTGACTCCAGAGCATAAATAGCGGAGCTCTGCGCCACTTCTGCAGGCTCGAGGGTCAACTGAGAAGCACCGCAGCTACGTTCTCCCGGAGCAGGAAGCAGCCCCGCTGACAGAAACCCGTCTGTTTTGTTTCAACGTTTATTTGTCTACCCAGCAGCTAACATTACCGACGATGAACGGCCAGATGAACGGCTTCCATAACTCCCTCATCGACGAGGACTGCTTCTTGTTCACCTCGGAGTCGGTCGGAGAAGGACACCCCGGTGAGACGCAGGGTTTCATCAGCTTACCTGCTTGCGCGAAGCGATGTTTGTTTTTGTTGGTGTTTCCCACGTTTGACCTCCTACGGTGCCAGAGTACATGTCGCTGTATTGATGTGGACCAAAATAGGCCCTTTCCATCATTCACACTGAACAAACGGCCTTTTTCCGCCACTTGAGTGTTAGCCGGGGCCGATCTGAGGAGCACGCGCTGCTAGCTAACGTTAGCTAGCTTATCCGTGGCGCGTGGCCCCTCGACATCAGAATGTCAGCGCTCCAATCACAGCTCCGGAGAATGTTATTTCACTGGTTTTACTACTACTTTAAAGCCATTATTCTCTCCTGGTCCATTAATAATCAAATATCCATAGATCGATCACGGTCACAGGCTGTTGGCGCACGAACCCCCTTCCTGACCACATGTCCACGCGCTGAAATGGCGATTGTTTCGGGAGACCCTCCCATCCGCGCCTCTCCCGTGGCTCCGCCCCCGAAGACGCTGTTTTGTTATTGACTGTTTTGCATTTCATTTTGTGCAGACAAGATCTGCGATCAGATCAGTGACGCAGTGCTGGACGCCCATCTTAAGCAGGATCCGGATGCCAAAGTTGCATGTGGTGAGAATTAATTGAATTAAAACAATTAATCTGTCTTCATGCGTGAAGTGGAATAATTATATTTGTGCCTTTTTTTGTGTGATTTTTGCAGAAACCGTTGCCAAAACTGGGATGATCCTGCTGGCGGGTGAAGTTACATCACACGCCACTGTGGACTACCAGAAAGTTGTACGAGACGCTATTCGCCAAATTGGATATGATGACTCTTGCAAAGGTGTGATGTGTGTTTTTCTTTTTATGTATTTGTGGTTTGTATGGTTTAGTGAGTTGGCTGTCGGGTGGGATTTGAGAACATTGTCTTGAGCTGTTTTCCTCTGCACAGGGTTTGACTATAAGACCTGTAATGTTCTCGTGGCTTTGGAGCAGCAGTCTCCTGACATCGCTCAGGGTGTTCACATTGATCGTAATGAGGAGGACATTGGAGCCGGAGACCAAGTCAGTTGTTGGTGTTTGATATTTTGAAATGTTAAGTTCTCCAATTACATACTTGTAGTGTTGGAAACTATTTTTAAACAACGAGTCGATGCGTTTCCCCTTTAGGGCTTGATGTTCGGATATGCCACTGATGAAACCGAGGAGTGTATGCCTCTCACAATAGTCCTCGCCCATAAACTGAATGCCAAGATGGCGGAGTTGCGTCGCAATGGCACCCTTCCATGGCTCCGCCCAGACTCAAAAACACAGGTAGAGCTTTAGAAAAAAAAAGGAAAAATATGTTTTTGGTTGATGGGATTGAACTCAGATATTTTTCTCCTCCTTAGGTCACAGTTCAGTACCGCCAGGACCGTGGTGCTATGCTCCCAGTGCGTGTGCACACAATTGTGATCTCTGTCCAGCATGATGCGGATGTTTGCCTGGAAGAGATGAGAGATGCCCTTAAGGAGAAAGTCATCAAGGCCGTTGTTCCCTGCATCTATTTGGATGATGACACCATATACCACCTGCAACCTAGCGGAAGATTTGTTATCGGAGGCCCACAGGTATGTTTGTCCATCTAAAGCCATTAAGCCTATGAGTTGCGTATTGGTTCAACATATGTTCTTCCATTACAGGGTGATGCTGGCTTAACGGGTCGTAAAATTATTGTTGACACATATGGCGGCTGGGGAGCCCATGGCGGTGGTGCTTTCTCTGGAAAGGATTACACGAAGGTGGACCGTTCTGCTGCGTATGCGGCGCGCTGGGTGGCCAAGTCCCTGGTGAAGGCTGAGCTTTGCAGGAGAGTGTTGGTCCAGGTGAGTGGTTGTCAATACCTGCCAGCCATCAGGTGAATGTGTCAAAGGTTCTTGAAGTTTTTATAATCATTTTACTGCGTTAGGTGTCCTATGCTATTGGAGTTGCCCATCCTCTCTCCATTTCCATCTTCCACTATGGGACGTCTAGTAAGAGTGAGAGAGAACTTCTTGACATTGTGAAGAGGAACTTTGATCTCCGTCCTGGAGTCATTGTCAGGTAATGTATGACCTGAAGCCACCTGCCACTCAGTGAACAGCTTCTGGGTCCTCCCCCTTTCCTTTTAATATAATTTGTATTTGTTATAATGCAGGTTTTCTTTTTGAAATTGGTGGAATTTTTTTCTAACTCCAGATCAAACACTATTAGTTTGCCAAATAATAGGTCAACATAATTGTGTGCCTCAGAATTAAAGGTTAAGCTTGATGGCACTGGTGAGGACATAATTTATGTAGTCAAACTGGTTTCATTTTCTTTGAATTGGATGAGTGTTGTTTCCATCTGCAAGCTGCAGTCAACACACAACTCAGGGTTGGCCGGGTAAGTGCCAAAGATTCATGTTTCCCTCTTTGCCAGCTGGTCTAATCTTATTGAAATTTTCTTTTTTCTTTTTTTTTTTTAAAGTTGTTGCTGTTGACATTCCCGTTGGCAGATATGATTGGTATGACTGTGTTTGTGGTCACCTTGTGTGACTGCTGTTAAATATGTTGATTATGTATTCCAGGGAGCTGGATCTGAAGAAGCCCATATATCAGAGGACTGCAGCCTATGGCCACTTTGGCCGTGATTCCTTCCCTTGGGAGGTGCCCAAAAAGCTCAAATACTAAACTTGTTAAGCTTTTGCCCCCAGGCCTGTTGGTGTATACTACAGAGAAGCCTCCAAGGTTCCAGGGGTGAAATGCACTTATCTTTTTCATAATAATGGTATCACTCCTTTCCTCACTCCTTTGTCTTGTTACTGTTTTCTGCTGGGTGCAGTATCATACTGGGTCAACTGAGGCATGCCTCAGAAACTTGATGTTTTAGGATTGGATGGGTTCCATGATCCCATTCACCATCATTGTACTTGGTGTTCTCTCAAGTCGTGAAGTTCCCCTGGTTCTCGTTGTGATAGACCCGTAATAGCCGCAATCAGTTCTCCTTTTGGCATTCCACACTTGTCAGTGTCGTTCGTCTGTCATTCAGTGTTGTATTGACATATTGGGGTATATGCAGTAACCCTCTTAATTTACTGGTGCTACTATTGCAAGGTGTCTGAGCAACGTTTAAAAAAAGCCTATTTACCATCAGAATTAGAGTTGCCTGATGTCGCACAGTCTCATAAATTGAGCTGTCTAAACATTCCTCCTGACTAAATCTGGTAACATAATTCCCTGACCCAGTATTCTTTTTCAGCTTTATTCCTTAGTCTTTGTGTGGAGGATACTAGAATGGCACAATTTGAATGAAGGGATGTTGCAGTTTTGATGAAATGCTATGCATTGCAGGCAAAGGGACATACCAAAATCGGAATTACTGAAGCTGTAAAGAAGAGTGACGCCTCAGATGCCTCTACAGACCTTTGCTGTTTTCTGACGTAATACAGAAAAGTCAGAAGCTGCTATGCCACTGCTCTGGTCTGCAGATGTATTGATTATACTTGATTATGATAGAAATTGGATTGTTGGTGCATTGAAATTAAATTTTAGCAGAAAACTTTTTGAAATGTAGTTTCACTATCTTTATGGTTTGATGGCTAGAGGACCTCATTTTCTTAGTGATGGCAGGTGAAACTGCAGTGAACCCTGGGTCCCGTCCTTATTCTTAAGGGAGTGTTCTCGATCAGTCTTACTGACCACGATTTAAACCAACACTATTTATCTGTTCTTTGAAACTCGGCGTGGATACAGAGAAGCCGAGGTTTCAGATGGCAGCTTTAAACCAACTTGGTTATTGAATCTCGAATTCCTTTTGACTTGACATTTTTCAGTGTTTTGCTTGAGGTTCCAGAGTGTTGTACAGAAAAGCTTTGGCCAGCCTCAGCTCGGTACTGTTAATCGCAATTTTACAACCGTTTATAATTTGTGGACTGTAGATCTTTTTTTTTAAGTGGGTTAGTTTTTGCAGTCAGTCAAGAATTGTACCAATTCTTGGATTCTAGTACCGTCATGAATGGGGATGGCTACATTTGGTTGGTGTAGTACAGAGAAACCAGCCTTGTTTACATGGCAGTCCCATTTGTGGCATAGGTTAAAGTTTTGGTTTTGTTTCCTTGTACCACTTGGAGGTCACCACGTTGGCAACAGTAAGTGTAAGAGTGCCTTTTCTATTTCCTCTAGTACCTGTTTGCTTTTCACTCTTCTACATTCGTTCAACTTCCAGAAGAACACGTAGCTCATTCTACTGTATTCTGCTTCATGTCTAGAGTGGGTAGTCTCCTTTTGCTCTGTAATAAACTACTCATCACACCAAACCCTCTGTGTCATGAATTTTCTTGTTTGCTTAATTTAAGGAAATCCTTGTTAGTGTAAGGGAGAAAGATTGTAATGGTTATTGAGTGTTCATACAGACATCTGTTTTTGTCTCAAATTGCTTGTACTCATCCAAAAAGATTGTTTTAAGGTCTGATTAATGCTTCTGTGTTTAAAAAATGAAAGTGAAAATTTTAACTCTCATTTCATGGGTTCATGAAAGCAAATCTGGATGATGGTTATCTCCAATACCTCACAAAAACTCAGTCACTGAAATGTTTCACTAAAACATCAAATTGGTTCTAATCAATCTCAAAAGATCTTTTCATAGATAAAGACAACGCAAAGAACTTGTAGTCCATTATGGCCTGTTACTTATAAAATGTGTTTTACATGGTTGTGACAAGGCCACAGAATTTGACCACAAACCTTAACCTGAATGCATCAGGAGTTAAATCAGGTACATTATTTTATATCTGCAACGTTCTTCATTCTGTGATAAGCAGGACTCATTTTACTTTTAATTAAAACGTCTGGAAAAAATGTAGAATTTAATAGGAGTGTTAAAAAAATATTCCGAATGGCTTCAGTAGCATATCTGTTGAGGGTTGTCATAAGGTGAGGTTTCACAATGTCAATTTTATCTAACACATAAAAATATTCACTGGTGTGATATCCATGGACTTTGTAATGTAAGTGTAACCAATAAAAGATTCTGAAAGTCAGGATGACCTACCTGTTGTCATGTCCAAGTCATTGTGACAAGTCATTGGGAAGCCTAGAAAAATTAATAGAAAACCAGCTTCAAAAGGTGCCATCAAAGTACACAGTATTCATTGTCAGGAATTCAAAGAAAAATGGAACTGGCTTTGTATGGCAGTTCCTTCACATCAGTTTTGTGAATCTTGCTCTGGTGACACAGAGGGCCATGAACAGAACTCAAAATGGATCCCATAGAAAATCCACTATGTACTAACTTCATGACGTGTGAGAGAACATGTTAAGTTTTGTACTTCAATATATGGTGTAGACAAATGACACAGCCAGTGGCTTCAGCTTTCAAAGAAAATTACATTAGTGGTCTTTCCTGTTAAAATGGTTCTATGAAATTTCTACTTTGAAGGCTGAGATTGCTCCCAAGGGCAGTGTATGCAAGTTTTGTCTTGAGATCCTGTCACTGAAGATAATGAAGAAAAGTCTTTTTATCTTCTTGTCTGATTATTTGCTGTGTCATATTTGCAATAATAAATGTCAATGGCAAATGAATAACTAACTTGAGGAACAAGTCAGGAGCAGAATAGCAGTAATTGCACAAAGTAAAGCACACCCAGTGCAGGGAACAACTCATGCCTGAGGGTGGGGCCAGGTGCTCCGAAAGAGGAAGCTCCGCCCACAGGTGTACCTCCTGCATGGGAAAAGCAAATAACTGAGGGGACCACCACGCCCTCATAAGAATTCGATACCTTTTGGCACACTGGCAACCTTATTCATAGAATAGACTAACAGAAAGTATATCAACATCATTAAAGGCATCAGTCGCTATACCTCAAGGCGGTAGAAGATGAAGAACTGCGTCAGATCTTTTTTTGTTGTTGGTACGGGACATTGTTTAACAGCTTGTTGTTGATGCGACACTGCCAACAATTATTTTACGTGTATACTCTTCTATGATTTCCTTTTCAATTGTTAGTTTCCTTGTTGGTGTTAATTCTGATCATCTGATCGGTTTTACTTTTTTAGGCAGCTGCCATGCACGTCTTATATTCGAACACATTATATTGCTGTACTTACAGACTGAATTAGAATGTACAGTATGAGTTGTATTTGTCCTCTTCATACTGCTGCTTTGAGTTCAGCAATGTACGTAGCTGGCATAGGAACAGGAACTACAGGTTTTTAATCAGTGACTGTCAGAATAAAAAGGAATTTGTGCGTGACAGATTAAACTTTGATTTGATAACAAAGGTCAGACACAATATGCAAGGAATCTTTCCTGCCCGACTCCATTTGCAATCAATATATTGTACTGTAATATAAACACATGGATCGCGGAGACCTTGGTCTTGGTGTTATAAAGCAAAACAACTGTTTTGCTGTCTAGACTTTGCCTCCATCAGGTCATGGTAACTTTTAAGTCTTAAAGTGAAGGCATTTTGTTTGACTTTATCTTAAATTAAAAAAAACTGGAGAAACCCATTGGGTGAGAGGTGGGCAGGCCTTCAAAACAGACAATCTTTACGCTCCCAGGAACACCTCAGCTGACACGCAAGGGGGAACTGGAGCAAAGTGGAAGGTGCGAAATAAAATCAGGTTACAAACAAAATCCATCAGGAGCATGAATAATAATTCATAATTCATACAATTCCTCCTCCCTCTGGCAGTGCAGAACAAACCAAACTAAAAAGATGAAACCAGATGCCAGAAATGTACTTTTTCAGCTAAATGTTCATGCAGTAATCAGCACCTAAATTGCTTTTATCACTCCTTTACCAAATTACTTCCATTTATTTACATTATTTTGGGACATTCAGTCACATCTGGAATCACTGTCTTCAAAACCTGGCCCAGCTCAATTCAAGTACAGTTACATTGGGCTACGCACTACGATTCATGCTTAAATAACACCATGAAATTCGGCGCTAAAGTCCTGTCTGCAGTGTCACGACAGCAGCTGTGCATTTCCACTACCTCAAAGCTCAGCTATATTTAACTCTGAATGGTAGGGGGTTGAATTGCAATTACACTTCCAGAGCCTTGAATGGGCAACATCCCTTACCCCTGCATTAGTACTGCAGCATGAACAGTGCGTGCTGCAGATGAAGGAAAAACATTTTCATATACATTGTACTCAGTTCGGGTGGGACAAATGTGCTGACGGGCCTCAAATGCACCACCATTACTCCTCTCTTTCTCACTTGATGTACCATTTATTGAAACGTGCAGTTAAACCAATATTTTATGTTCATATTAGTTACAACTGAACACAATGAATTATTCCCATAACAGAGTACCGTGTATAGGTGGCAGTGTCTGTACTGTCCTGTCATTTGAAAGAAGGCGATGCGGACAAGATTAGAGGGATGGTGCAAGGAAAAAATGTTGTTATGGACTAAAAAATGTATTTTGCTGTTTTAGGTGCTTTTAATATTCCCACAGGTGACACACAGCAATGTGCAGAGCAGCGTAGAGTTTTGAGACAGTGAGAGGAGCAGAGGGTCAGCTGTTGAGCTGAGGTCAGTTGGCTTTCTGGACAGTATTGGGTTACAGCTGATGCAATGCTAGCAGAAACATTCTGTTACTCTACTATCATACAACTAACAACTGAGTTCATACTGTCGTCTTCTGTTACGTCACATCTTTGAGTCAACTGTAATTGAACGGGGAAAGAAAAGAATCACTATATCGGAATATTCAAAGCAAAGATGGACAGGAATTCATGTTTTTCAGCAAAGCTAGAAATATATTTTGCCACATGCAATTATTCTGAATACATTTAAATTCTAATTACATAGTAGTCCTTTCACAAAGATGGGAAAAATAGATTTTATGTGTTTTGCATTTAACAATTTTAGGTTAATTTTCAATACAGTGGTTGAATGGTGTAACTGTTGCAGAAGTTTAATCAGTCAATAAATGAAAGACGAAGCTGTCCTGCAGACATTTCAGTGACTACCAATCAGCATCTAAGTGGTTTGCAAGGGCTGATATTCACATGGAAAACAGAAAGATGATGCTCATGGCCAGAGAACGTTTGGAAATCAACTTATTGAATAGCTGTAAAATAATGTATTTACAACAAATGCTACTAAGAACAGCAAATCAAACAGTGCCTTTGAAAGGCCCTGTCTGCCTCAAATGGTGAGCTATTCTATGAAGTCCTCCTTACATTAAAAAAATATTACTGCTGGATTGTTTTAATAAAAATATACACAATACTAGTGGAGATAATGGGGAGATACTGAAAGTGATTACTGAAGGATCAAGTGTTTAGTTAGGAACTTAGTGCAGTAGTTTCTTCTGTCACCATTGCTAATTTTTTTTCTTTGGTTATTCATGTGTTGTGCTCGTGCGTGCAACTACATTCCTCGTGTTAACTGGAGGTGCATTACAACCGACCGGGTCAACCTACTAAAAGTTATGAGTAACAGTTGAGAGAGGAAACCTGTGGAGCACAGCTGAGTGAGTGACAGGGTTACACTTCTGTCCTCAGGACATTAGAGAAACTCTGACAGATGACTGAAAAGTGAACTTGGAAAGGATGAATGAGGCTTTGGGGGTTTGTGTATTTACATGTATGAGCGACCTACAATATGTTTAGTTTGTTATATAATTAATTTCAGCCCCCTTTTACTTTTTACTAAAAGTATTTGCTAGTATTTCCAGTGTGGTACAGTGATAGGATGCCCCCCATGCAGTAAGTCCAGCTGTGAAATTTCCTTGCTGCTAAATATTCCATGATCAACTGTTAGAAGTACTTTAACCAAGTGGAGGTGATTAGGAACAACAGCAGCTCAGCCCAATGTGGTAGTCCACATAAACTCACAGAGCAGGTTCAAGAGAGGTGCAGAGGGCACCAACTTTCTGAAGTCAATACTACAGAAAGATCTCTAAGCTTCATGTCATCTCCAGATTAGCTCAAGAAAAGGCTGTAGAGATCTTGATGGAATGGGTTCGTCATGGATGAGCAGCCGCGTCTAAACCTTATATCACCAAGGACAATACAGTGTGGGATACAGTGATAGATAGATATATCTTTTATTGATCCCGGAGAAAATTTCATATATCCACTGCTCAGGCATTACATAATGAATAAATGCTGGATAAACACCAGGAGAAAAAGAAACACTGACACCACAAGACATACACTACACTAACAGACACATGCAGCACTAACAGGACTTATATACTAATCTATAACTAAAATATAAAAAGTATACAATAAAATAAAAAATAAAAAGTGAAAATTAAAATAGCAGGAGGCCCACATGGTGGGTAAGGTACATGTACATCCTTCTTACATTGTCAGGCATGTCACTATCTAATATCAGAACATCACAACACCTTGGCCCCACTACACTGCAGCACAGGCTGACATCCCATCTCCTCCCCTCCATTCAACCCCGTGCTGACCTCGCCACCTTCCCCCCGCTCCTCCTGAGAGAGTCATCGTACCCCTTGATGGCACGGGGCACGAAGGAGGACCTCAGCCTCTCTGTGGAGGCGCTGTGTGACAGCAGTTTGCCGCTGAAGGTGCTCCTCTGCTGGGAGAAGGTGGTGTGCAGGGGGTGGCTGGTGTTGTTCATGACGTTGAGCTGGAGCTGGTTCTGTTGGCACCACTCCATGAAGTCAGCCACCAATGCCCTGTACTCCCCCTCATCACCCTCCCGGATCCACGCCACAGCGGAGCAGTGGAGGCCTGTCATCTGCAGTGATGAATTCTGCTTCTCTGTCTGCCAATATGATGGACTGGTCTGCGGTTGATGGTTATCAAGACAGCAGTATTTCTCTGACTGTATTGTGCCAACTGTGACATTGGTGGAGGGAGGATTATGTTTTAGGGTTGGTTTCAGGGAATTGGGCTTGGCCCCTTAGTTCCAGAGAAAGGAGCATTAATGCCTCGGTATAGCAAGATGTTTTGGACGATGTCATTCTCCTTACTTTGTGGGAGCAGTCCAGACTTGACCCCTTCCTGTTCCAACATGACTGTACACCAGTACACAAAGCAAAGTCCATAAAGACATAGATGAGTGAGTTTAGTGATAAAAAACTTGACTGGCCTGCACAGGATCCTGACCTCAACCCAACAGAACACCTTTGGGATAAATTATAGCTGAGACTACGAGCCAGGCCTTTTTGTCCAACATCAGTGTCTGACCACACAAATATTGTTCTGGAA
Organism: Antennarius striatus; assembly: GCF_040054535.1. Classification (NCBI taxonomy): domain Eukaryota; kingdom Metazoa; phylum Chordata; class Actinopteri; order Lophiiformes; family Antennariidae; genus Antennarius; species Antennarius striatus. The sequence goes on from NC_090778.1 coordinate 21,748,637, forward strand.
AAATGGTGAAAAAATTCCCTTAAACACACTCCTTAGCCTTGTGGAAAGCCTTTCTAGACACATTCAACTTGTTATAGCTATAACTACAGAAGCATCAATAGAAGCACTGGTTTTTCTTGTTCAAACTTGTTGTTTTGCAGATGGAAAAACAGAAAGTACTGAATTTATTCATTGCAAGGCCATGAGACCTCTGTCAGACTGAAATGTCAATCAGGCCCAAGACAACTAAAATTTCTTTTTAAAGCCATTCAAGTCCATTTTGTAAAATCATATATAAATATGAATGTAGCAAAAAAATGTTTTAAAACCAAGCTGAAATTAAACTTGTTATAGGCACTTTCTTACTTTAACTGAATTAAGCCACTGAGAAAGCTGACATTTCCTCATAAGACTCTATGGTTGAACACTTTTGCTTTTAAAGTTAGGCTAGAATGTGGTGCATGTTCAACAACTAACATAACCTGTCCTTATCCACACACAGCTTTGTGACTTTTGTGAATAATTTACTGAATTATGGTAATGATTGTAATGTTTGCGGGTAGAGAACTGAATTATAATAACTGATGAATAAACTGAGAATATGTTTAACAGTAAAACGGCAACATCTTGTGATATGACAATTAAAACAAAGGTTGGGATACAAAAACACAGGTCTGCATTTAAAACAAGAACCAATAGTGGTGGCACAAGAACCAATAGGGTGGCACGGTGGCGAAGTGGTTAGCGCTGCCGCCTCACAACACGGTGGACCCGGGTACGAGTCCCGCTCTGTGCGGAGTCTGTCTGCGTGGGTTTCTCTCCAGGGTCTCCGGCTTCCTCCCACCTCCAAAAGCATGCGCTTCAGGTTGATTGGCCATTCCAAATTGCCCGTAGGAATGAGTGTGTGTGCATGGTTGTATGTGGCTTCGCGGTGCACTGGCGTCATGCCTCGCCTCACGCCCTATGCCGCCGAGATAGGCTCTGACTTCCCGTGACCCGCTGTGGTGGATACAGCGGTGGTGATCTGGAGATGACTGGCTGACCAATAGTCAGAGACTTCAACATCCTGAGACACCCCTGAATTCAAAATTTTACCCTGATCTACTTGCATAGGTCAGATAGTGCTCTGACCTACTTTCATAGATCAAAGCACTAGCTTTGATCTATGATCTTATTCACACTGGCCTTCTCCTTCGTCTTGCGGTCTTATCCGGTTCCTGAGTGTACAAAAGTTGAAATTTGACCTTGACCAAGCTTTCTCAAGGTCAAGGTCATCATCTCATCTTCATCCCCTTTGCCAGCCGAATAATTAACTTTTTGTTTCATCTTTCTATCTGCAACGGTTCTAGAGATATTTGGTGGACTGACAGACGGATGCACACACAAATACTGACAATTACAATACATCACCGCCTTAAAACAGGATGTAACAAATTCATACTGCCACCTGCTGTGGGCCATGGTGTAGTAGGACACCTGAAAATTGATAATTATTTTGTCATTTCCTAATATTACAAGCGAATTCACCAATACAGTTTTCGGAATTTCAGAATGGAAAGTCAGAAGAAAGTCTTGATTTGTTAAATTTACCCAAAGACGTGATCTTTTCCACAGTATATAACAAAGAAAAAACAAACATTTTATGGCTGCTCAATTCCAAGTGCAGATTCAGACACATTTGGACAGAAATAAACACCATTTTACATTTAAAATTTTCAAAAAAATGTTCTAATGTCAAAAATAAACTATGTCAATAACTAAAAAAATAAATTAAAATACGAAAAACAGAAGACTCTACACAATCACATCATCAAAGACACATTCAACAGTCTAATTCAAGATGAACCAAAACTATAATCTCATTTCTCTAACCATGATCGCTGACAGACATGTTTTTTTTTGTGGCATTTTAACAAATTAAAATTATAAATCCCGTTCATAAAAACTTTTACATTTTTGTAAACACAAAAAAGGACAAGTCGTTCACGCAACAAAGGAACGGGTAACCACACGCTCCATATAAGGAAACCTTCTTGAACTGGCAGAAACATCATTTTATCAGTCCAGTAAACATGAACTGTTCCCATAGTTGTGAATGAGGGTGTGAGGTAACAATCTGAGGTCATGAAACTATAGTAAACATGAACCTGACATTAAACTTCTAATCATTCTGTTCATGATAGCTGCTGTTTCCTCTCCTTCAAAAACCCAAGTCGGCTTTGCTTTTCGGGGCTTCACTTGGGTCTTGGCTGACGTTCACTCCTAACACCAGTGAACAGTGTTGAAGCTTTGCAAGAGTACAGAACTGCAAATACAGCATTGCTCCTTTTGCCTTCAGCTCCTCCATCATCATGATCTACTGTCACACAATACAGCTCAGTGTTTGTCTCGTCTTTTGTCCATTTCTTTTCGTATTCGAGTCTCTAAAGCTGTCCTCATGGCTGAATCCAGGATGTTCTTCTCAGCAACACGTTCCACCACCTTCTCAGGTTTGTCCTCCTTTAGAAACACACAGATCACTGAAAATTAGCTGCTGGCCACCTTATTTTCTTTACATAGAGAGAAACAGTTGCCCGGACTCTAACTAAAACAAACAAACAAACAAAAAATCGAAAACAACAACAACAAATGCACACTAACCTTGTGCACAAGAAAGGAAGTAATGGAACCAGAGTCTGCCTGATAGTCGAGCCAGAAGAGTTCAGTTCCATGAGTCTCCGTTTCTGTGCTTGACCCACTCTCGTTCCACTCTTCTGCCTCAACACCAGCCTCTGGTTCGGATCCATCTGGAAATGAGCAAAAGCATGCAGACTGTCTTCAATCAAATCCGTGGATTAACTGTAAGCAACACAGGAAAGAGAGTGTCAAACGTACGTCTGCGCCGGGGATGGTAAACTTGAATATCAGGTCGACGTGGTCGTCTAGGGGTTGTTGTGTGTCTTCGCCGCTGAAGCTCCTTGGCTTGCTTCACCTCCTTATCATAATCATCTCTTGAAGAGAAAACAAATACTGTATATTTGTTTTGTTAAAAGTGCAAAAAACACAATTATTAAAACCCCTACAAGTTAAAAAACAACATTTTGATCATGTTGCACAGGTCATTTACAAGCTTCCAGTCCGGTTTGCATTTTCAATACAAGTTTAACAAATAAAACCTTCAATATCAACTTTTTAAATTCCAACTTTTTCCTGCTCTCAGTAAAGTTAAAATGTTCTTTTCTTGACATCTGGTTTAGTGAGAATGCATCAAATGAGTTATATTATTATTCTTTACATAATAAAGTTAAACCAGAAAGTAGAAAATGAAACGTACTCTGTAGAAACCTCACAAATCAACAGAAGTTTTGACAGAAGAAATAAGAGTCACAGCAGAAGCGCTGGGCCTGATGTTTGATGACTAAACTTACATCTGATCCTCCCTTGACAACAAATAAAGAACAAACAAACAACGGGATTTTTTTTTCCATCATTGCAATTAAAAAATAAATCAGTTCAGCCTCCTCAGACTTAACCAATAGGCCCAAACCACCTTCCGTTATATTTTCGCTTTAAAGGTAGCGTAAAAGTAATACCCACTACCTCTCCTGTTAAAGCGCTTTACTCTTCTTTTTCTCCCACATTAAAAAACAAACAAACAAACAAACAAACAAACAAACACCCAGCTTTTGTTTTACAAGCTGTGAATGCTTGATGCTAAACAACTACTGTAGATCCAAAGCTAGCTAGCTAATAGTCAATTATGAACATTACCTAGCAATCTGGTTCCTCCGGATATGATGCAGGAAGCCGTGGCTCATATCTAAACGACCACCTGGTTTATATTTTAATTCATGCACTTCTTCGTCTCCTAAAATATCCATCTCAACACACAATTAAAGACAGGGACAGTGTTTGCTAAAGGTTACAGCAAGTCTTGAACTGAGTGAGAGCAAAAACTAAATGTTACAACAGTAATTTGTTGTCCAAAATTAACGCTCCCGGAGTTAACGATTTAAAATGATATAATATTTAAACAAAGAGGCACAATGACATCTAAAGACTAAATCTAGAACCACTCATGCGCAAGAAACATACATTAACCATATAGACATTAAATACTTTTTTTTTAGGTTGGATAATGTTGCTAAAAAATTGGTAAGCAGTCTCACATTTATCGATGAAGCGAGTCTCAAACCCTGGGTTAGGTTTTGATCGCTCTTCGGTTTTTCCGACGTGCAAACACCGCGAGGTTCGACGCAGATTCCGCCATCCATTCATTTCCTCAAGAACTCTTGTGTTGTCTTTCTTGTTTTTGACATTTAACTTCCCAAGCTAACAGATGTGATGGTGTCTCTAAAGCGGGAACGAGAAGCAGAGCTGGACGATGATGGCAATGAAGACGGAGGTGAGTTAATTTACGTCTGACGTCTTTTTTTTACGTTTAGTTAGCCGTAAGCTAATGTTAGTGGAGCGCTTGTTTTTAGTAAGAAGTTGGTTCAGCCCCGCGAAGGCGGATCAATAAAACTTTGCTATTGCTTAGTTTTAACTGGATTTTTAAGTTAAAATCCAGTTAAAATCCACTCCGTATACCAAATCCATTAGCTTTCACAGTCTATGCGCTAGTAGGCTAGCTAGCATGGTTAGCTAAGCCTGCTTGCTTGTCAAAACGTTGATATGCTGTTCTCCTCTACTTGCTTCATATTTCAGTGGCAGCCAAAATATGCCGTGGACGCATAACAGAAGACAGGAGAAGTCGCCACTGTCCATACCTTGACACTATTAACAGGCAAGATAAAGTTAATTGTATATTATTAAAAATCCCAGATAGCTATGTCCTCTTTCTTAAAACCAATGTTCTCCACTTTTCCATCAGGAGTGTGCTGGACTTTGACTTTGAGAAACTTTGCTCCATCTCTCTCTCCCACATCAATGTCTATGCTTGTCTTATATGTGGAAAATACTTTCAAGGTATGAATTATCTGTCATTTCAGCCTGTATTGGTCTCTTTGTTGTGTTGTGACTGTTTTTTCATGTGTGTGATGCTTCTAGGCAGAGGACTGAAGTCCCACGCTTACACTCACAGTGTGCAGTTTACCCATCATGTGTTCCTGAATCTTCACACACTCAAGTTTTATTGTCTGCCAGACAATTACGAAATCATTGACTCCTCGCTGGAAGACATAACGGTAAGAAAAGTCATGATCCAAAAGACTCACAGCATGTTAATCAGACCAACCATCGTTAAAGCTGAATTAAGTTCTGTGTCATACTTTAAATCCCATACTGGCTTATGCCAGAGCTGATCTGTATATAACAAACCCAAATGGCTTTATTTATTTTAAAGTAGTCATTTTTTAATATCAGGATATAGGTTATTAACCATCTAGTCTAAAACATGACATCACAGTCCTGCAAAATTTTGTTTGTGAGTGTCCACATCCTGTACTGTCAACATGAGTGAAATTTTGTTTTTTTTTAAGAGTCAAAAGTATTTCTTGAAATATCACATTTTGGTACTGAGATGCTGTCAAAGTTGTTGTATAGCACAAATGACACATCTTGTGTTTCCATTGTCCACCTTCTCTGCAGTATGTGTTGAAGCCAACTTTCACCAAGCAGCACATCTCAGGGCTGGACAAGCAGGGTAAACTGTACCGAGCTTACGATGGGACAACCTACCTGCCAGGCATAGTAGGACTAAACAACATCAAAGCCAACGACTATGCCAATGTGGTGTTACAGGTAATACTAGTTGCTGTAGTGTAAGTTATGTGCCATGATCAAAAAGTTTTTAGATAATCCAGTTTGTATTTTCCTCTATTTCTTTAGGCATTTTCTAATGTTCCACCTTTGCGAAACTACTTCCTGGAGGAGGAAAACTACATAGGAATTCACAGGCCACCCGGTGACATCATGGTGCTCTTGGTGCAGAGGTTTGGTGAGCTTATGCGTAAACTTTGGAATCCAAGAAACTTCAAGGCCCACGTGTCTCCCCATGAGATGTTGCAGGCTGTGGTACTTTGCAGCAAGAAGAACTTCCAGATTACAAAGCAAGGTACAGCTTTGTCGCCAGAAACCATCGTACCATGTTATTTTGTGTCCTGCATGAAGCAAGATCCATAGAGCGCTTTTAATACATACTCTCTTGTGGATCCTAGTGTTGAATTGATTTTCTGTTTTGCAGGAGATGCTGTGGATTTCATGACTTGGTTCTTGAATGCTCTACACGGTGCTCTGGGAGGGACAAAGAAGAAACCCTGTGAGTATGAGGGGAAAGAAAAGTGTTTTAACTTTGCTTGTTTGATTATGTATGAAATTAAAGTCTTTAATGTGACATTCAGATGATTATTTTAAGATGTCAATTGTAAAATAAAATAAAAATACATGACATATCTATTTTTTTCTCTTGGGTTTAATTTATTTTAGTATGTTTGCAATGGAAATTGTTTTATTTATTTAGTTGAAAACTGCAACCTCTCCTCTGTTTTGTATCCTCACAGCAATTATTACAAAAGCATTTCAAGGCTCCATGAGAATCTTCTCTAAGAAACTTCCACATCCTGATTTAGTGAGTTTATTCCTTGTTGTGAAAATAATGAGCTGATGTCTAAAATATGAATAATTTTGCTTATCAATTTCTTCAGAAATGCAGATTAAATGACAGCTGGTTTTAGCACAGTGTTTAACATACATTAATTCAACTTTTGTCAGTTTAACTTTGATATTTGCTTGTATTTTGTCTCTCTGCAACTATTCCAAATTCAAATGAAAGTTTGCAGCACCTAAATGAAAAGCAAAATAAGCTAACAGAAGTCATTTGATTGAGGAAGTTGTTGTTTAGATGGAATGGTCAGTCATTGAATGGTTTACTTATCCATATTTCTTTTGAATCCTTGTGAATAGACAGTTTTAACTTTATTAACAGAATTGACTTGTTTGAATTTCTAGCTGCCGGAGGAGAAGGAGGCCCTGCTTGTTACAGAAGAGTACCAGGAGCAGATGTCAGAGTCTACCTTTCTGTTTCTGACCCTTGACCTCCCAACAGCTCCTTTGTACAAAGATGAGAAAGAGCAGCTCATTATCCCACAGGTCCCTCTCTTCAACATCCTGGGCAAGTTCAATGGGAACTTAGAGAAGGTAACAAGTAATGGATGTCACCTTGTCCTAAATCTAGCATGCAAAATTAATATACAATTGTGGTGGATGACTACTGTAAATGCAATACAGATATGGAGTTGATGGTTTGCTACATTTCACCACACTCATGTTTAAAATGTAATTACCTCATGTCCACAATGTTTGACGTATGCTGTGTTTTTTCAAGTGAGAAAGTGTACTTCATTTCTTGTCTTATTTTAATACAGGAATACAAAACCTACAAAGAAAATTTTCTTAAAAGGTTCCAGCTGACCAAACTTCCCCCATACCTCATCTTTTGCATCAAAAGATTCACCAAAAACAACTTCTTTGTAGAGAAGAACCCCACAATTGTCAATTTTCCTATCACGTAAGTGCAGTTAATATTGTTTGAGACAAAACGCGTCTTAGATTAAAATCCCTGCAGAACCATGACATGAAAGTTGTTAATGGTGATGAAATGTTAACGTGACCTCGTTCTTGTGAATTTAACAGGAATGTGGACCTTCGTGAGTACTTGACGGAAGAAGCTCAAGCTACAGAGAAGAACACAACTTATGACCTTGTTGCCAATGTAGTGCATGATGGGAAACCGAGCGAAGGAGCATACAGAATCCATGTACTGCATCATGTAAGTTGAATTCTGATATGACATTTTCTTGAATCAGATGGTGCTACTGTACTACCAACACGCCCATCAAATGTGTTTCCTTATATTTTGATCTAGCCCCTGTTATGAGTTCAAGTGATGTCATTGTACTTAAATTAGGGAACTGGGAAGTGGTATGAGATGCAAGACCTGCAAGTGACGGACATTCTCCCCCAGATGATCACACTTTCAGAAGCCTACATCCAGGCAAGTCGTCCCACTTTTACTGTGTATGTTGTGACTTTGTAGGCTAGTGGTCCCCAAAACCTGGGCCGTGGACCGATACTGGTCCGTGGGTCATTGGTACTCAGCTGCACAGAAAGAATACATAACTTACATTATTATCATTAATATTATTTTGGAAAATGAACAGATTCTAAAAGAGTCAATGAGGAGACTGAAGATTCATAAGACAGTAGAACCTATGACTTTAAAGAGAAAGAAACCTGAAAAATACTATTTTTTTTATTGTTATATTTATCCGCAACACCTTCAAGGCTGGTCCGTAAAAATATTGTCTGTAAATTAATGATACATACCAACACAAAGTAAACAGTCACTCAGCTGAATTTTATTTTATGACAGACTGTAGTTTTAAATCAATGTAACATGGTCTTCAGCACAGTTTTTGATTTTCATTGGTGTCACTTTTGTAACAAGTTTTTTTTTTTCCTTCTAGATCTGGAAGAGACAAGAGAGCGAGGATGACACAAACAATCACACAGGGCTGTAACTAAGTGTAACATACACGGCCAGAAGCGTACTACTGTGTAAAAAAATAATTGGAATTTGACAATTGAACTTACAAAATTTAGAATGACAGCTGCAAAAAAAAAAAAAAAAAATCAACCACAAAATATTGGGGACCTTTACGTTACAGCTATATAATAAACACACAAAAAAAAGAAACAACCCCAAATTTCTCACATTTTCAGTGTTTTATCTTTTTACTGTGTGGAATTTTCTAAATAAACAAGATCCAGGAAGCGTGCCTTTGTCTTTCTATATGTCTTGGAGTTTTCCATTTTGTTCTTTGCACCAGGAATTGTACAGCAGTAACAGGATAACATGAAGAGAGCCGTTCCAGCAAGTTTCAGATTACAGCGACAGCGACTTTAAATTTAGTAAGTACAGAAACCTATGCTGGAAAATAAACCTGATCCAAGTCTTAGTGGTGGCTTTAAGACCAAAGTTCCTGAAAAACCAGACTTTCTGATGTAGTACCCGTTATGTACTTATGATATGCAATAAAATTATGGTATAAATTCTATACTTAAAACATGCAGACATTGTAATAGGTTAACTTGTTTTGCCTCAGTAGGTTGTATCAATGCCTTCCCATGTCAGTATCAAAAAATTGAAGAATGACCAAGAATTTGGAGAGAAGACATGAAGTTGCCAAGGGATGGATTTGGATCCACAGTGCAGTTGAGGACTCGACCTAAATGAATGTAAATCATTCTTTTCTATTCCAGCAGTCAATCAGCATTTTTTTTGTCTGTCTTTGTCTCTGGTTTTGATAATAGTACTTCTATCAACTTCATTTGATAACTACATTTCTGAATTCCACATTTAATTGCTCTGAACAGTAAAATGGTCGCTGAATAAGACTTCATGAAACTTGACCCAAGCACAAACGTTTACATTCTGAATATAATGATTATTCATTGGTGATTGAAATAGCATAACATGGATTATATAGCAATTAGAGGGGAAAAAAATCAGTGCACTTCAGTTGTAAAGCCGCAGAGTTGTGCTTTAGTTCAGTTCTTCCAGACGTATTTCTTACAGAAGGCCTGATTCTGCAAATAAAAAGGCAGAAAAAAACGGACAAGTTGCATTGAGATGATGAACAACACTTTGTTGTCCTTGCACTTTTAGTTGAATATAATGTGTAATTTTACATTTTCAGGTAAATTTGCAAAATAATTGACTTCGACTTACACCACACTTCTGAGCAGTTTGAATGTTCTTGCACCAGTAGCTTGGACCCCACGTACAATGATTCTTTCCCAGAGGCTCTAATGCTCGTGAAGCAATGCAAAGATCAGCTCTCTGCAGAAGAGATGAGAAACATCCTTAATCAAAAACATATGCTCTATTTTTTGTCATAATTAAAGTCTGGTGATGCATGTGTATTTGCGATAAATGCTTCTGTAGGTCTGTACTACTAAATTATTTTAGTTTGTTTAATAAAACATGTCACTGCATATGTACAAATGTGTTTGAAGGACTTTTTCTTACTTCACAAGCATGTTTACTATCCGGCTGGCTTCCAAAAGTATTCTGAAGTCGGTCACCAAAGATTTTGATGAATGCATCGCACTGAAAAGGGGGACGAGGGTTACTTAACAGTTATACACCTTCATGCGAGGGAAATTTTAATGTTTGCTTATGACCAGACCTTGGGGATGGCATTGGGATGATTAACACACACAGACTGGAGGAATGACGAAGTCTCAGTCTTAGTTGAATTGGGATGCAGGTATAGTTGTCTCAGGACAGCCAGCGTGCGGCAGGACTCGCATTCCGAGGGGACCGCCATCTCTGTAATCATCATCAAAGTATTAAAATTGAATGAACAGTCATGTGTACTCACTGTGATACAAGAACTGACCTGGTAAAGTCTGCTCCTTGAACAAACAGACATGCAACAGCATGCATATTGTGTGAGGTGCTGCAGACGACAGAAGGAATTCAACAATCTCTGTGCCGTATTTGGCTACGAAATCGTCACATTCTTTCTCATAGCTCTCTGGAATAAGATTGCAGACCTCTCCCATGAGCTTCATCAAAGCCTCCTGCAGAAATTGAATGGGAATATATCGCATTATTTACGTGATGTGAAGTGTAGGATTCAGGATATGTGTCTGAAACAAAACAGCTACCTCAGTCATATTTGTGGGCAACAGGCTCTCTAGTTTCCTCATGATAAAAATGCACAAGGTGCAAGCTGGATTGAACAGATCCTGGACGGGATGAGATGATTAGAGTTTTAGTGTTCGGTATTGATTTGTATTTGAACATCGAGTTCTGCTTTCTCATACTTGGGTGTTGTCTGCGCCAAGTGTAGAGCTGGATATGGCTCTACTTGTGGCCTGGTGTGGAAGTCCCAGTGGTTTTTCTTCCTTCTGGGCAGCACAAAGTCCAAAAGCCATACAGGTTTCTTCTGGTGTCTACATACATACATAAGTTTTATTAAAGATGAACAAAAAAAGGTCAAAGTGTTTACTCTCAAGATTTAACATGTGCTAAACTCACCAGGTGACCAGATTCTTGCTGCAGAATTTTTGGCAAATACATGTTCATCTGTGAATCACACTCTGATGCCTGGTCTTTTGGGAGACGTTGGCAAAGAGCATGTAAGCCATCATATACAGTCTCCTGCATGTAGTGAAGTACATAATCAACATGTGGCCTGCATTATAGGCTAGAATATCTGATGAAAGTGACACTAACATTCAGTTTCAGCTGGTGTGTTCAGTAAAGTGAAGTGAAAACGAGAACACACACACACACACACACACACACACACACACACACACACACACACACACACACACACACACACACACACACACACACACACACACACCGAAACAACAACAAAACAGAAGCCAGAGAGCCACCGACATCCTCACCTTAGCATCTCTGCTGAAGATCATGTTAGCTGACAGTTGGACAATTTGACTGCACTCCACACACATATCGAAAACCTAGTATGAAGAAATTATACTGAGATTATCGGCCTCAAGATATTTACAACAGCATTGACTGCCAGTGTTTTTTTTCTTCTAAATTTAATGGAAGGAAATGTTCCTGGAGCCCGACGACATGCACTACTAATTAATAAATGCACTTCCAATTTTCTGCACGCAGACATCTGTGTAAACAAATACATCAACAACATTTTTACTATTAATAAATAACAGCTTGGATGTATTTAATCTATGCAAGTATATAACTATTCCTCATCACAAAATTGACCAGAGGAATACTACAGTATATGCCAGTACCACACTTCAAATTGAACACATGTTCAAGTCTGTGGGAAGTACTTTTTTCAGATGAAAGCAAATTTTGCATGTCATTTGGAAATCAAGGTGCCAGAGTCTGGAGGAAGACCAGGGAGAAGGAAATGCCAAAATGCCTGAAGTCCAGTGTCAAGTACCCACAGTCAGTGATGGTCTGGGGGGCCATGTCAGCTGCTGGTGTTGGTCCAGTGTGTTTTATCAAGGGCAGGGTCAATGCAGCTATCAGGAGATTTTGGAGCACTTCATGATTCCATCTGCTGAAAAGCTTTATGGAGAGGAAGATTTCATTTTTCAGCACGACCTGGCACCTGCTCACAGTGCCAAAACCACTGGTAAATGGTCTACTGACCATGGTATTACTGCGCTCAACTGGCCTGCCAACTCTCCTGACCTGAACCCCATAGAGAATCTGTGGGATATTGTGAAGAGGAAGTTGAGAGACACCAGACCCAACACTGTGGATGAGCTTAAGGCCGCTATCGAAGCATCCTGGGCCTCCATAACACCTCAGCAGTGACACAGGCTGATTGCCTCCATGCCACGCCGCATTGAAGCAGAAAGGATTCCCGACCAAGTACTGAGTGCATAACTGAACATAATTATTTGACTTATTTTGTATTAAAAACACTTTTTTTTTATCGGTCGGATGAAATATGCTAATTTTTTTAGATAAGGATTTTTGGTTTTTCTTTACTTTTTTGCAGAAATCATCAATATTAAAACAATAAAAGGCTTGAACTACTTCAGTTGTGTGTAATAAATCTAAAATATATGAAAGTCTAATGTTTATCAGTACATTCCAGAAAATAATGAACTTTATCACAATATGCAAATTTTTCTAGAAGGACCTGTAGTTCTCTAATTCACACTTCCTTTTTCAAATCTACCACTGTTACATAATCATGAATACAGTCTTTGTTCTTGTTTATTACAAAAACTTATGCGAGATGCAGCGAAGTTCAATAGAGGCAGACTTTAACAGTTATGACACAACAGTGACGTCACTTCCATTGAATTAGACCGCAGATGCGCACTTTATTTTGAAATTGCAATTTTACACAAATTGTAAAAAAAATTCTTTAGTCGTTATTTGATTATTTTTTTTCCTCTTTTATAAATGAAATCAGGCCTACCAGAGCCTTGTGTCTGACGGATGACAGCGGGTCTATGATGAACCTCGACTCTCCTTAAAATTCCCGTGACCAAACAGAAACAACACAGACAGCGACAGGAAGACAGAAAGTGAAAATGGAAAAATTATTCAAATATACCAACTGTTTCCTCGAAATATAGCAATATCATTTATTGCACGGCTTGCAAATACTGAGAAATCATACGACAGGCCTACATTAGAATGTTTTAACACCGGAATAAAGAGCGAGAAATCACGTGACAGCGGTGCGGCAAACATTCCTCCTACCGGGCCACAGGGACACCGCCAGGACCAGCAGGATGAACCCAGACACAGACATGATGTGCGGGGTAGTGATGGCAGTTCGACACTGAAGCTTCGGTACACGTTTCAAACCCTAGAACTACAATTCAATAGAACCACTGCTTCGGAGCTTGCTTTGGGGCGGAAGATAGTCACGTGACAATGACGTCCAAAGCAGCAACAGCTTCGTTTCCCGAGGGAACCACCTGACTGGTTCGCGGTCCAAGCATGTCATTCCCTGACACGCCTCCTCACCTGTGACAGTTTTGAATGTTGGCACCAAAACTCCTTTGTGTACGCTCTGGAAAAGGCAGTTTGTGGGTTTTTGTCGGAGAGTTGTTATTGCTGTTGTTATTGCGTTGCGTTGCTTTTTTGGATCGTTGGATCATTATGGAGCCAGTCAGGGAGACAGGTTGTTCTGAAATGTGGGAACACTTCATTCTGATCTCTGCTGGTAAGGTAGGTGTAATGTCACATCTGTAATGAAGGAAGTCACATGTCTAACAGTAACTAGCTATAGCTATGGTCTACCATCCGTGTATATTGATTAATGATAATAACTTATGCTGTTTATGTGACAACTTTATAGAGTCAAACTGTATTATTATTTACAAATAATTTTCTGTCCAGGTCTGGTTGGTGTGTTCTGCTGAACTGAAGTATCATGGGAATAGTTCCTCCATGATTAGACACTTCACTGCCAAACATGGAGCTGCTGGAAATCAGGGGACCCCAAATCAAGGTTGGTTATATTATTATATTATTAGACACACTAACACAATGTGGTCTGGCTGTGTTTCATGAGTCGTAGGCCAGCTTAACTTAAGTGTAGTTTCACATTAATCTTCTGGTATTATTTTAATCATTTACTTTTTATTTCTGTCTATTTGTCCTAGTCGACCGGAAGCGAGAGCTGGATGAAGCTCTGGTAAATCTGGTGGTGAAAGCCTTTTTCCATCGTGGATGACTGTGGCTTCAAGGAGTTCGTGGGATTGCTTGATCCCTCATACGTTCTTCCATCCAGGCGAGCTCTCAAGAGCATGGTGCTTCAGAAATATGAGGAGGAGAAGACCAAGGCCAAGGCTGTAATGGTGAGGGTGGAGGCTGTGAGTCTCACTGCTGATATGTGGACATCTTTGGGAAACATGGAGGCCTGTGTTGCAGTGACCTGCCACTACATTGAGGACCCGATGAAGGTGGCAACAGTGCTCCTGGGAGTGGTGCCGTTCCCTAAAGCACATACTGCAGCTAACATCAGTGCAGCCACAACATCTCTGATGGAGGAATGGAGACTTGAGGGAAAAGTGACCTCATTTGTGACTGATTTTTTCCAAAAAGTTAAAATGCTGATGATTGTTGTCGTGTTTGTCTTTGAGATGGGAACCTTTGGGAAACGCTGGACCGAGATACGTCGGATTCAAGGAGGGCAAGGAATGCTACTGCAGACGCAACTGTGGAGGTGCAGCGGTACTTAACCGAACCAGCACTGGCCAAGTCAGAAGACCCAGTGGATTAATGGAAGAACCACAAGAATGTTTACCCAAATTTGTTTAAACTGGCAAAAAATTTAATGCACCCCGGCTTCATCTGTTCCATGTGAACGAGTCTTCTCCAAATGTGGAGAAATTGTCACTAAGAAAAGAAACGGACTTAATCCAAATACTGTGGAAAAAATAATGCATCTCAATAAAAATCTTTGACCACCCTCATCCCAAATTATCAGCCCTTCCATAGTTGCACAAGCACACCAAACCAATACCAGATTTTCCCTGCATTCGCTCCTCAACAACACTCCACACATTTGTCAATTATTATAAGTGCATAGAATATAATATTTAGTCTAGGGTATATCAAAATTTAAAATGAAAGATACTTTAAGTCCAAGCAAAAAGGAGATGATTGTGCATGTGTGTAGTTGAAAGCTTCTTGTCAAACTAACTTGCAGTTCAGGGTTTGAACTTTACCAGGAGAGGTCACTATAACTGAAGCTTCGACTAATGAACCCATTTTTGAACCAGTTGGCTCAAATGATTCAGGGCTTCACAAAAGCTTCATTTGCCCATCACTAGTGCGGGGGTCGTTTTCCCGTCTGAAGCACAGATTCTATGGTATTATGCTGCAGATGCGCTGTATGGATTGTAGCGGAAATGCGGGAGGATCGTCATAACCAATCAGAACGGCGCAGTAATGCGCACGCGGTTAGGGTGCGCATTAGGGTGCGCATTAGGGTGCGCATTAGGGTGCGCACAGCAATTTAATTGAATTATGAATAAAAAGGCAATATAAAAACCGGTAGGTCAAAATTTGTGCCCTGTAAAACTTGCACAAAGAACCCCTACTGTTTATTCTAGCATTATGTATTTAATTATATTTTGTCACTTCTAAATCCTACTTAATAATCAAATGAAAGTGTAGGAATCATTTAAAATTATGTAGGGGATTAAAAAAAAGTATTTTTATTAGTCTCTCGGGAAGGAAATTGTTTTTTTCACTTATTCATACATATACAGTACAGGCTGGGGCGCGTACACATACACACGGGATAAAAGTGACAAGAGACCACTAGATGGCAGCAACGAAATGTAGCGCTGGAGTTGGTCATCCAAAACTGTTTAACCCATTTTAACCCAAGTTAACAATTTTTAGATTTTTGTAATGATTTTCAGAACATTTGCATAAAATGGGAATACAAACATGTTGTAACTTCCAAAACTCCTCTATATCAAGCAAGAAAAGAAATACAGGCTGTCCTCAAATGAGGACACTGGGTTGATATGTATACATTCTGACCTAATAAAAGAATATTTCCATTTTCAGAAGACAATAAATATAAATGGTTTCTACTTAATAATAATGACAAATGAACAAAAAACACTTAATTTAACATGTTCAGAAGCAGCTCATTCCTTAGAATGATATGGAACAAAACATTCAACATCTAAGGTTACAGTACAATTTTTACAATATGTTCTTTGGTTGAGGGACATTTCCTATTGACTTAGATTCTTGTCGCCAAAGCTGTACATTCTTTATTGGTTGTACTGTGTCATGATTTGTACCAACTGTAACACATTTGTTACATTTCACAATGGGACTTTCTTCATTGTGATCAAACCTATAATCACATGTTCCTCTCGGTTCTTTTTTCATTGCATTTAATTACTCTAATGGGCACTTGCTGATCCTGTTTTCCCTCATTGCTCCCATGGCATTGAATCCCAAAGTTCTCAAATGAATATATTATCAAAGTATACATTATAAGAGAATGGGTTATCTACAGCCGAGAGCATATTCAGAACCACCTTAGAACCGAGCAACAAATCACTGTTTTCTTCATTAGCAGACCCTTTGTCAATACAGATCAAAATTGTAGCAGTATCCTGACACCACACACAATACCCCAAATTTATAAAAAAATTATATCGAAATCTAATTGGTTTGCCCCACCTGAATTGCTTGACAGTGTTATGTCCATAATAGCACACAATCGTTTTGTCAGCTGACAAACACTCCAAATTTTTGGAAGGATTCTTGAAGCAAAGTAATCAGTGGCCTTATTTTATTTGTAATATTATTTATTATAATATCTATTTATAACTTAAAATATATTTCTATCGGAGTAAATTAAATGACAAAAAAATGGATATACCAACTATGGTAATAAAACATGTAAACACATATCTTCACTAATTCATGGAGTGACTTAGATAGTCATAAAGTAATTCCTAACCGTGGTACACTTGGATCTTACCTTGCAATCTCTTCTGTACATAAAAAAACAAAAAAACTGCCCACCAGAAGCTCCAGTCAATGAATGCTCAGCAGCACATACAGCTCTCACGTATGTTAGTCACTTTACAAGTTTCAAACGTGTTACCTTCAAGCTTTTTCACGCCTTGCAGTGCAAAACTTGTTAAGAACAATATTTAAACATGATTTCATATTAGAAGTATGAAACTCGTTATGGTTTGAGCTTGTTTCTTCCAGTTTGAGGCAGCGCTTCTTCCGATGCATATTGCTTATGTAATGCCCAGTGTCCTCATTTGAGGACAGCAAAGTTTACACTGTTCTATAGCCTACAATTGCAAGCCTATTTCAAAAATAAAAAAGACAGCATATGAATAAACCCTTCTGGACACTAGTCACTGAATAGCAGCATACGCAGATCAAAATTAAAGAAAATATTGGTAATCATCTTCATCGATTTACAGAAGTGGATTTTTGTCAAATTTCCATGGAGTCTTTCTTGTGCTTTATATTACATAAATGAGAATTTTGAATAATATATTGATGAATCAATATGTTGTTATTACCCTCACTTCATAATGTTGTTCTATAACCAATCCTTGTCATTATTTTCATAGTTTTTTATGCTGTCCTCAAATGAGGACAGTGGGTTAGTCAATCCACTGGACGTCAAGAAAGTTCTTGAAGAAGTTTCATCTCTCGTCCAACACACTTACTCAGTTCTGAAGAAGTTCTGAAGAAATCTCTTGGATGAAAGACGAAAGGTCTTCAAGAACTTTCTTGACATCCAGTGGATTGATTTAAACAGCTTTGGTTAACCATGACCTGGATAACTGAGAACTTACACAGACAGCTTGAGTTGGTCGTTTTGTCCTCATAGTTTGTAAGTAAAATTCTCAAATTAGGGTTTTATTTTTAATAAATACATGAACCATGTTGAGCAATAAAGGATAACACAATATTTTTAGAAACAGATGCCTTGTCATAATAAATAACGTGTCAAGATATTTGTCACTTTGGGAGATTGTAATGAAATGAACATAGGCCCTCAAGGACTACATAAACTGTTGTGCATCTCGAGATTGGATGTGTTTGTATATTTGACTAATGATGTTATTGTGTGATATAAAGCTGCGCTAGGTGTGGTGCCAAGACCAGCCCTACAAAAAATCTCCCCAGCACTTTATTAATCCTTTCAGTTTTCCTTGTTTTAGAAGGTGGTGACATCTTTGAGTCATTCTATCAAAGCACCTGGTTTGACAACATTGTATTAGAGGTATGACACATTCATGCCTGTCACGCAACCATCATCTGCAGCGACTCTCTGACTCTCCTTGTCTCTCTCTTTCTCTGAAAAATAAAACAAGAAGTGGTGAACCAGTTTTTACAGAAGTTTTATAGAGTGAAAAAACTAAAGAAAAAAGTACCGTAAAAGACATGATTGTAGAAGACATTATTGTGGAGAATGGATAATTGTTTTTTTTTTCTTCTTAATTTTGTCTGTTTTTTTAGTTTGATAAATGTTAAAAGTTTTGATGTTTCCTTGTTTCGAAAACGCACAGTACTGTTGAAAATCCTCTTTACGTGAATGTCTTTTGGATTTTGTGTCAATGTGAATTTTTTGTAATTTGACTTTTATGAATAAATGTGAAAGTCAAAGTCAAATCTCTCTCTCTCTCTCTCTCTCTCTCTCTCTCTCTCTCTCCTCTCTCTCTCTCTCTCTCTCCTCTCTCCTGCCTTTCTCTGTCTGTTTCTCTCTCAAAAACAGTCCCTACAGTCTTAATTTATGCCATTCTTGAGCTAAAAAAACACAACAAGCCACTTAACCAAAAGTCACTTCAGATTTTATAGTTAAGGAAGGGGTGTATTTAGAAAACTTAATAGGGAGAAGTTAAGCAATGGTCCCATTACAAATTGCCAGTACGCTAAATGTATCAAACACATGACTGACAATCATGTTCCATCTTTGAGTCCATACCTGGTACACTATTCCAGCCACCACCTTCTTGATGTACTCTTGAAATTTTCAATGTTTAATCCTGGACTGTGGCCTTGATGTTCTTGACTTCTATATTTCCATTTAGTGTACAACCACAGGATGCTGGATTCTGGATGAAACCCCTTCTACAAGCTGAGGAGCTTTGTTGTGCTGATATTTGAGGCCTGTATCTCCTCCTATGGACATTTTATGATTCCAGTTAGGTGTCTGATGACTGGCAGCGTATGCATGTTGTTGGCTTGGATTTTGTTATACCATTCGTATGAAATTTAAAGTCTTGCCTTAATCTCTGGAGGTATTTGGCTTTGGTTGACTTCTGTTCAGCATCCTTGTGGTTTCCATTAGTCTGTGAGATCCCAAGGTACTTGTAACTGTCCTGGATGTCTCCTTTGTTACCCTCTGGTAGGATGACCCCCTCTGTTCTTATCGTGTTGGATCTCTTGAATAACACCTGGCCACATTTGTCTAATTCAAATGATAGTCTTATGTCATTGCTGTAGATACTGGTGTTGTGGATCAGTGAGGCCATTTTACATTCACTCTCGTAAAGCAGGTACCATTCTCCACGATGATCTGGCTGAGGGACTTTAGACCGATATCTTCCTTCTCTAGTAGTTAGCTGATTGTGGAGGTGATGATGATGAATTTCTGCTGCTGAAGACTGTTGTGCTTATCCATATTTATATCAATATCGTACACACACACACACACACACACACACACACACACACACACACACACACACACACACACACACACACACACACACACACGCACACACGCACACACACACACACAGCGATTGTGTGAGCCTGAGGGTCTGGGCCTTGGAATGCAGGCTGGTGAGTAGATTGAGATGCTTGTCTTGTGGCTTAGCAAAGGTTCAGGCTGTAGATACACAAAAATGCGAGAGCACAAAGCTCAGTAATTCTACTTATTTGAACGGTTTACATGGGTTAAGTGGTTGAGATGTGATATGGGGGGTGAATTTGTACTTCATTGTTCAGAAGAATGTCAATGTGTAATCGTAGCCGGTACAAAAAACATAGCCGAGAAACTTCAAATGGATAGCGTATGAAAAAGTAGCGTTTTCTACAGCCTTAATTATTAAAGATGCTCTAATAATTTTTGATGTACAGTATAGAATACAGCATAAGACACTTTATATGATGTTTATATGTCAACTGCAGGAGGGCTTATGAAGTGCATGGACACTTTCACTTCAAGATATTGCTGTCACAAGAAGCCACAGTGTGATTAGCTTGTTGAATACGCTGGGGAATTCCTGAGCAGGAAGTCATCTGCGTGGTTCCTTCAACATTAATCATGACTCACAGATTTCAAAGTTGTCATATGCACTAACAACAGACAACACCATTACAAATGGTAGATTTATAACTTGGACCAGGTGACAGCCGTGGTATCCAAAATCAAATAAAAATAATAACTCATGAGTGTCAGGGAAATTCTTCTTACTGAAGGAGAGATGATAATTCTATGAATAATAATTTCAGACACGTTCTGATAAAGCATTTCTCTTTAATAAATACTGGTATGGAGAGCAGGGCACTTCAAGAGTGTTACTCTGACAATTGTTACAGCATTTGGGTTTTTACACCTGTTTAAGCCCAACAACAGATTTATATTTTACAGCACACAGATGTTTACCCACTGGCTTCCTGGATGGTTTATTGATCGTTTTAGTCTCCTGTCCAAGCCATCATAATTACCACATCAACCCCCACAAGGTACATATTCTCCCAAAACTTTAATGCAAACATTTTCTCAGAGAAAATGCCAAGAGTTCATCCCAGGTGAACATGGGCCAAGAGAAGTTGAGATGTTGAGGGCATTTTTGAATATTATTGTAGGACTTTTCTTCAGAGAATTTGTAGAGTTCTATTCTATTCTATTCTATTCTATTCTATTCTATTCTATTCTATTCTATTCTATTCTATTCTATTCTATTCTATTCTATTCCATAAGCAGCAACAAATAAGGTTCAAATTCCAATATCCCACATTCTTTATGCTGTGACCAAGCTACAGCAAATCTAGCTACTACATCTGCCTTGGTTTCACAGTGCATTTTTAAACCGACCACAGTCAATCCCCAATATGTCCACAAAATAAGGTAGTAAAGAGTGCATTTTGCAATGATTGCACACACAACACTTATACAGAAGAATAGCTTTTGTTCACTAATATCTTGTGCTTAAAGTCAGCAGTTTATGACATCTGTGAAGCAACAAACTGCTTAGAAATGTGAAGGACTATGGTTTAACTGAAACCACAAAGTCGCTCTTTAGAGTCAATGATTGGTTTGTGGGTTGCATGTTCTTGCAGAAACATGGTCCTGCAACATAGCAGGGCATTGGTTATCTGTTTAAATCTAGAAATAAAGCAACATGATTTTTAGTTTCAAAGGAATAAACACAAATGAAAAATATATCTGAATACAGCAACATTTCTGCCAATAGATCTCCCTAAAGCTACTCAAAAAAGTGAGCAATCAATTAAATTAGTCAAGACAAAGAAAAAAATGACAGCATGCCTTTGAAGTAGAACAGAGAACACTTTGTATTAATCATTTAATGTCATATCTCCACCTTTAAGAACTTCGGTGTGCTCTCGAAAACAAACTGGTACAACATGAAGGCTGTCAGATTCTTCTTTTTTAGAAGGGTGTGATCTTTTGTCACCTGCATAAACAGTAGGAACTTGTACTTGTGACAAAAACAGGCTAACTGAATTCTTCAGAAAGGCGAACTCCATTATTTGGATTCCTGACAGTGTTGTACTAAAATGAGGGCATCCAGGAAAGCTAACTTCGCTGTCACTTTTGTCCAGATAAACACATTTCTGCCAAAATAGCGATTTTTGTTTTTGATAAATCATTTGAATCATGATATTTACAGTGAGGCAAATGTCTGTTAATATGTTTAACATTATTATTCAGAATAAGTATATACTTTTCTTAATTTGTGCACAGACTATACTGTATATTCTCAGTTGACGGAGATCTGATACTTTACAGTCCCAAGAAATGAAGGTTATTACTGCCTTAGTTTAATTTCTAATAATGTGGCATCACACAGGTAGTTCCAAGAAACCTAAATCATTTGAATGTGATGGCATATAGAGAAAATATGAGGAAACACTGAGCTAGCATTCCATTTTCCATTCTATTGGTAGAGCGACGGGAAAGAAAGCCATTCCTTTACTAGCTGAGCCACAAAAACACAAGACACATTGGTCCCAATTTTCAAATAGATGTCTTTGTGTACAGAAATCTTTCTAGCAGAATAATCCCCTTACTGTCATGTGCCTTGACTTCGGTTAAATGGAATTGATGATTTACAAATTTATCACAACAAAGCTACAGTATATAAAATATTTGTATGCAGAACATTTTAAACAATACATTTTAATGATAAAGAAAAAACTTTTTACATACATAGGCCGCACCTGTTTATAAGCCACAGGTTTTGAGGTGTTGTAACATGAGATATGTATACGGGAAGATAGTACAAAGAAAATGTTTCAAAAGTTTTAATAAACTTTTTAATTATTCTGAACAGTACCTGTAATTTGGCAGTAAAAAATTGCTACCATCTCCATCGTGTTGCCATGAATTAATTGAAGCCAAGTTTACGTGCAGCAGCTCTGTTTCCTATTAGCAGAGCTAGATTGATTGCCTCTAATTTATAAACTGCATCGTATGGTTTTCTTCACCTGCTTCCATCATGAGAGGTGTCCATGATGTGCAAAATGTCTGTTCAAAACACACTAAAACTAGAATAGTGCCTTTTTCGGTGTATTGTTCCATTTGTCTGCCCTGCTCTTGCTCTCCCTGCTAGAGGGGCTCCATAAAAATCTAGAGATAAACCGCATTGCTGTTTAAACTGCAGGATTCAAAAACGGAAATTATAGTTCGGAAATTATGGTTTACGATTAAGAGTTGAACCACTTCTACATGCAATATCAGCTTTGTTTTGGCAGTCATATTTATATTCCGATGACTGACAAAGCTATGTGGTTTGTCAGTCATCTGAAGGATTTTGGATGAAGATAGATCAGATAGACTCAAAGCAAAAAATAACAAACCTGCATTCCATTTACACACACACACACACACACACACACACACACACACACACACACACACACACACACACACACACACACACACACACACACACACACACACACACACACACACACACTAACACAGTTTCATTGTCTTTATCAGCAAATGAGGAGTTCTACTTCCTGGACTGAAATTGGATGGTGCATTAAATCTTCATTGATTATTTCATTTGTCCTGTATCTCATCAGGAGAGATACTGGGTGTCGTTAATAACTGACTTTCCATTTTAAACACTTTCCTTGTGCTTCCCCTGACCATTCAAAAAAACCACAGACTGAGGAAATCCTTGAAATTACCGGTACTTCCTTGTGCCAAGAACCTGTTGATGTACAAGAATAGAGTTTACTAGAAGTAACATACTTTCAAAGGAATAAGGCCAATGGTTAGTCACACCATAAAAGTTCAGTTTGAAAAGCCAGTTGTATTATCAGCACTTACAAGTAGGTCAAAAATTAATTATTTCATAATATTTAATATAAATACAGTATAATACATTTTTTATCTACTTGTAAGTAGATCAGAATGTATTATTTAGTAATATTTAATCTCCTCCGAGAGCTGCCACCTTATCGTGGTGAGGGAGTTTGAGTGCCCGAATGATCCCAGGAGCCATGTTGTCAGGGGCTTTATGCTCCTACTAGGGTCTCCCTTGGCAAACAGGTCCTGGATGACGGGCCAGACGAAGAGCAGTACAAAAACCCCTATGATGACAGATGTGGTGTCGCCTGGTATGGCGCAACCGGGGCCCCACCCTGGAGACAGGCCCGGGGTTGGGGCTCGTATGCGAGTGCCGGGTGGCCGGACCTCTGCCGGGCTCAGCCCGAAAGGACGACGTGGGTCCAACCTGAGGTGGACTCAGCACCCGCTGAGGAAACCATAGGGGACGGGTGCAATGTGGATTGGGTGGCAGTCGTCAGCATGGGGCTCGACGACCCAATCCCCAGACAAAGAGACTTGCTCTAGGGACATGGAATGTCACCTCGCTGGGGGGAAAGGAGCCAGAGCTTGTGAGGGAGGTTGAGAGGTACCAACTAGATATAGTCAGCCTCACCTCCACCCGCAGCTTGGGCTCTGGAACCCAAACTCTTGAGGGGCTGGACTCTCTACTTTTCTGTTGTTGTCCAAGTGGAGAGGCGGTGGCCTGGTGTGGGCTTGCTAGTGGCCCCACAGCTCAACCGTCATATATTGGAGTTCACCCCGGTGAACGAGAGGGTCGCCCTGCGCCATGGGGTTGGGCACAGGTGTTTCACTGTTGTTTTGGCCTATGGGCCAAATGGCAGTGCGGAATACCCGGCCTTCTTGGAGTCCCTGGGAGGACTACTGAATAGTGCTCCAACTGGGGACTCCATTGTTCTCCTTGGGGACTTCAACGCTCACGTGGGCAATGACAGTGAGACCTGGAAAGGGGTGATTGGGATGAACAGCCTCCCCGATCTGAACACGAGTGGTGTTCTGTTATTGGACTTCTGTGCTAGTCACAGTTTGTCCATAACAAACGTCATGTTCAACCACAGGGATGTCCATAAGTGCACATGGCACCAGGACACACAAGGCCGGAGGTCGATGATCAACTTGGTTGTCGTATCATCAGACCTCCGACCGCGTGTGTTGGACACTCAGCTGAAGAGAGGGGCAGAGCTGTCAACCGATCCCCACCTGGTGGTGAGTTGGATCTGCTGGCAGAACAGGAGGCCGGACAGACTCGGCAGGCCCAAATGTGTTTTGAGAGTCTGCTGGGAACGTCTGGCAGAACCCTCTGTCAGTGAGGTCTTCAACTCCCACCTCCGGGAGAGCTTCTCCCAGATCCTGCTGGAGGCTGGGGATATTGAGTCAGAGTGGACCATGTTCTCCGCCTCCATTGTTGAAGCGGCTGCTTGGAGCTGTGGTCGCAAAGTCTCTCGTGCCTGTCGCGGCGGTAACCCCCGAACCCAGTGGTGGACACTGGAAGTAAGGGATGCCGTCAAGCTCAAGAAGGAGTCCTATCAAATCTTGTTGAATTGTAGGACTCCGGAGGCAGCTGACAGGTACAGGCAGGCCAGGCGTACTGCAGCTCGAGTAGCCGCGGAGGCAAAAACTCAGGTCTGGGAGGAGTTCGGAGAGGCCATGGAGAAAGGTTATCGGTCAGCCTCGAAGAAATTCTGGCAAACCATTTGGCGCCTCAGGAGGGGAAAGCGGTGCACAGCCAATACTGTTTACAGTAGAGGCGGAGGGCTGCTGACCTCGACTGAGGGTATTGTCGGGCGGTGGAAAGAGTACTTCGAGGATCTCCTCAATCCCGCTGCCATGTCTTACACAGAGGAAGCAGAGGCTGAGGTTTCAGAGGTGGACTCGTCCATCACCCAAGCTGAAGTCACCGCGGTGGTTGCCAAACTCCTCTGTGGCAAAGCACCTGGGGTGGATGAGATTCGCCCTGAGTACCTCAAGTCTGAGTACCTTAAGTCACCCTGAGTACCTCAAACGAATGTGCGGGGACTGTCATGGTTGACACGATTTAGAGGTGCTGACCCTCACCCCATCGTGTCACACTCAGTTGCAAACCATCCCAGTGCACACTGAAGGTCCAAGTTTGATGAGGCCAACAGGACAACATTGTCCGCAAAAAGCAGTGGTGAGAACCTTTGGGCCCCAAACCGGACTCCCACCGGATGCTGGCTGCGCCTAGAAATTCTGTCCATAAAGATTATGAACAGAACCGGTGATCGAGGGCAGCCCTGCCGGAGTCCAACACGCACCTGGAACAGGTCTGACTTACTACCGGCAATGCGAACCAAGCTCTGGCTTCGGTCATACAGGGACCGGACAGCCCTCAGCAAAGGTGCATGAATCCCAATCAGGCTGAGCTGTGGGGCTATAAGCAAGCACACACCAGCCTGCCGCCTCTCACCTCGGGCAACACCAGAAAAGTAGAGAGTCTAGCCCCTCTCAAGGGTTTGGGTCCCAGAGTCCAAGCTGTGGGTGGAGGTGAGCCCAACTATATCTAGTTGGTACCTCTCAACCTCCCTCACAAGCTCTGGCTCCTTTCCCCCCAGTGAGGTGACATTCCATGTCCCTAGAGCTAGACTCTTTTTCTGGGGATTGGGTCATCGAGTCACATGCTGACGACTGCCACCCAATCCACATTGCACCCGTCCCCTACGGTTTCCTTGGCGGGTGGCGAGTCCATCGGAGGTTGGGCCCACGTCGTCCTTTCGGGCTGAACCCAGCCGGGCCCCGTGCTCAGAAGCTCAGGAACCAGGCGCTTGCATACCAGCCCCAGGCCTGACACCGGGGTGGGGCCCCGGTTGCGCCATACTGAGTGACATCACGGTCCTTGATGTTATACTTGCCATAGGGGTTTTGTTACTGCTCTTCGTCTGGCCCGTCACCCAGGACCTGTTTGCCAAGGGAGACCCTAGCAGGAGCATAAAGCCCCTGACAACATGGCACCCGTGATCATTCAGACACTAAACTCCCCCACCACGATAAGGTGGCAGCTTTTGTGGGAGATAACAGTGAATGAAGTAATAAAATTGAGTCCATGAAATTGTTAAGCACTATGAACAAATTTGAATAAAAACTAGTCCTGTAACACTCATTTGAAGACTTTGGAGCTTTTTATGGTTTTTTTTTTTGGCAGGACTCGAGGTTTATGTTGGCTGTATAACTGAACTGTAGATCTGTATCAGTCAACCGAATAATTGCAGACAGAGAAAGGCACACAATCACCAGTGTTTATTTTGGAAGCCTTAGAATGATTTACTTTTGGCTTGACAAATCACTTTAAGATCCTTTTAATTATTTTCACACATTTGTGGTCATTCAACCTTTTTTTTTTTACTCCTTAGGTTAAAAAAAATAAAGTCATGAATGACACTCTAGATTCAGGGTATTATTCCTTTGTTTTTTATTTTCAACACCAGTAATGCTAAAGTTATACGAAGCTACTTCTCTGGAATGTTTTATGTTTATATCTGCATGTTGTTATCGCTGGCCAAGAGCTAAAAATGGTTTTTGTGAGTGTTCTTAATATTATTATTCACAGAAACAAAATGAAGAGAGTTCTAGTGTGTGTAACTTTCTAGTCTCTTTTTTCAGACCCACACAGATTTCTTAACCCTGTAGCAATGCAGTTCAAATATTGCCGACAGCCCGTCAAAATTTTGAAAGATAATACCTCCAACATAACAATTTAGTTTCAGCGATACGTTGTTCAAACATGTTCACCAGTTGAATGCAATGTGTTTGTCATTTGACACCAAAGTATCATGTAGGCCAGTAAGTAGCTCCTGTCAATGCAAAGGAACACATTCCCCTAATTAAAAGCTTTTTTTCATGAGCTTGAAACTGCTGTTAAATAAATTATTACTTCAGGACATTTACAGTATGTTATACAAGACCATGTAGATAAATCAGAATTTTTATGATAATTTGTGGGTGTTTTTAGGAGTAATTGTACAATTTCCTAATGGTGTGATTAGCAATGGAAAACCCATAATTGCTGTGACTGTATTGGTGCCATGTTTATGCCCCAGGGAAAAATATGTTTGATGAACGGATGACAAACTGTTTTTATTGAATGCGTGCTCAGAATGCCTTGCCTTGTATTCTGAGGACATTTAGTCTCTGTTTCTTATAAGCCTGAAGGTGTGCTGTCTAGTATGTGCAATTATATTTTCCAGGAAATTAAGCAGTTCTCAAGGAGTTTTACTCAACAGGAGCAGACATCCTGACCTAGACCTTCATAAGCGGAAAGAATTAATGAATGAAGGAATTTGAGCCCTAGACATACAAACTCAAAAGAGACTTTCTGGATCAAGGATTTGCTTTTTGTTTTTCGGGCTTCTTGGTCTCCATCAAAGATCCTCCACTCCCTTTTTATTTATGAAGGATTTAAAGAACATGCAGTAACACATGCGTCAGGTGATTAAACTACTGGGTCTTGGCTTAACAAAGCTATGCTCAGTATAGAAATCATTAGCTGCCATAGAGTGCTAGTCACAAGAGAGAAAACAGGCGACCAAAGTCCTCGACATGTATTTTCCGCTCAAATGAACACAAATTAAACACCTTCACCTAATAAAACTCCAATGTGAGTTCAAATGCCATCTATCGAACCGAACTCCTCCCTTTGTTGGCTGTACTCTCTGTATCCTCTCAAGGGGTTTAATTCAGTTCAAACTATAGAATGTCCCCATGCCAGTTAAAACTGGTTTACTTCCTATAATGCCTTCCAAGTAATAGTGCTCCATATTAGTATCAGAGTTTTTCTGTACCTTAGCTGCAAACATATGATGTGTGTCGATGTCCCACCAGAGTTTCTCCAAACCTTGAATTTCCGTATTTCAATTTTGATAGAACCTCATGAATTTGTAATGTTAAAGATGGCTAACCCTTAATCAGGGAAATGACTTAAGTCCATAAGCCAGTGTGTTAAACTATTAATAGTTTGTGCAACAGTCTTTATTGCTCTGGCATTTTATGCTCTCACAGTATGTCAAGAAAGGGGATCAGGTTCTCTGGAAACTGTCCGGAGCCCTTCAGAGTGTATCTGATTTTTTCCACAAATCACATGGTATCCCTACTCCATCTATTAAGTATGTGGAGGATCTAGAGTTTGGTTCGCTTATGGAGATGCTGACGTGTTTAAAACCTTTGACGTAATTGTGAGTTGATAACCAGGTATACTTATGAGTTTCAAATGCCTGATGTCAATTTAATTAAGTGGATGGTGCTGCTGAACTAGAAGGAGAAGAAAGTAAAGCAGCTGTTGTTAGATCCTCTTATTCTCAGTCTACCCCCCACTACCTTATATTGTGTGAAAAAGAATACTGTAAAGCATAAATGAAAATTTTATTAGATATAAACCACTGCTTACCACACCCAACCCCGTCTGACTTACAAAAAGATTTTCCTTCCTTCTGTTCTTTCTGTTCCTTCCTTCTCTGCATTTATCTCAAAACACAGAGCAGAGACAATGAAAAGGAATGTAATGGTTCAATTGCAGTTGAGAACCATTGTAAAACTATGACATGCTATTGTGGTCTGTGGTTGTCAAAATGTCTGTTCATGTTTCAGCAGATGCCCATTCATCTGATCATCCAATTGTTTTTTAGTATTTAAACTAAAAAGCCCAATGTCAACAACAGTGCATATATACTCATGCACTCATGAACACAATTTTATAGCTAATTCCAGAGCTGCCCAATTTATAAACAGTGGACCTTGAAAAAAGTCACTTTAACCTATTTGATTAATTAACAGAGCGAACCTTGCATTTGGAGTACCCCCCAAAACAAACAAACAAGCATTAGTTTACTGTGTGAATTAATTTATCTTTCCATGTTTTTATCTTTTACAAGTGCTGAAGTTTAAATTTGCACTTTACTGTAACAATACAGCTGTATACTCACTGCACAATGAGAAATAAATATTTATTTTGGTGATAAACAATATTTCTACTGCTTGAATAACCCGGTCAATAGTCTTAATCTACTGACATTCCTTGGTATGAAAATTATGTTGATGAACTTGTATGTGTTATTTTTAATCTGTGCCTTCCAGACATGGGAGTATCCATGCTTAATACAAGGCTCTGCCAATACCGCATTTTCCTGCTCGCAGACACCCAGATTTTGACGAACGTAATCAACATTATCGGTAAAAGAACTTACACATAAGTATGGAGGACCATATTTTTCTACTCTACATGAAAATGATGTTAACTTTCTTTGTATCTTTAAAGTTTTGACTTAAAGAAAATTAGAACTACACCAGTTTGGGTTAGTTACTTAAGCTAAGGTTGTATCACTTGTATGACACATATAAGGACTTGAAAACTATTTCCCAACTATTTCCTGGGCAAAACATTGATCTACGTGGGAGAGTTAGGGTTAGTTACTAGTTAGTCTCTGGTTGTTTATGCCAGCCTCTGAAAATGTCCTGGTTCCAAAGTGGGTGATAATAATCATTACATTCATGACCTTATACTCAAATGAAGTTGAACTCTGACCTAAAAGAACCAAAGCCTGAAATAATTTAGCTTTATTGTTATGACAAGTGAAGTAGGTGCGGTTATGTAGACCAGAGATATTAAGTTTTTAATTAAAAAATAAAGTCCTTTCCACTTGTTTTAAACAACGTAGAACAAACATGAAGAAATGAGACCAAGTGAAATAAAAATTCTGTGTCTAGTTTATCTTAGTTTGACCATGGACTATACAGTAACCAAACTCTTCGTATAAGTGAGTGGCAGATGAGACAGATGCCTCCAATCTGGCCTCTGCTCTCTTCCAGTGATACCCCTCCAGTAGCACAGGAAGGCAGAAAGAGGTTGAAAGTTGTCATTAAATTCTACACACTGACTACACTCACCTAAAAATACGTACATGAAGTAGGTTTTTGAATCGACCTTAGGGGCGGCAGTGGCTCAGCGGTAGAACCAATCGTCTTGAAGACAGGAACGCCCCGCCATCCAGGGTTCAAATCCTGCTCTTGCCAGAACATCCAACCGAGTGAGAGTTGACAGTGGGAGGTGTCGGCTCACCTCCTAGCCACTGCCGAGGTGCCCTTGAGCAAGGCGCCGTCCCCCCCTAAAAGCTGCTCAATTTGGGGCGCGTTACAGAAGCTGCTGCCCATCACTCTGCCTCCTGATGTGTACCTGTATGTACTAACTGCATGCTTACAGGCCCCTTGTGTGTTGTGTTCAGGGGGCCTGTATATTATACTAACCTGAGTGACAATGTAATTTCCCTTGCGGGATAAATATACTTCTTCTTCTTCTTTAGAACATTTAGAACATTTTACAATTTTTCATTAGATGAAATTTCAAAAACACTAAACACTCAAAAACATTAAACACCAAGAAACAAAGGGAAATACAATATAAAAATTACTGCATTATAACAGGAAGTTTGCAAAAGTGAGGTGGTCATCAACTAAAGTGCATAGGACATTTTTGTAACACCAGATATTCCTAAAGTTATTCAGGTCTTTTGTCAATTTATAGAAACCAAATTCTAGTTTTAAGCGACATCTGATGTTACAGCAAAAAACAGTAGCTGCTTCTTGAACGGTATTGTTTTCAATTCTCCTCTTCCTGGTCACATGAATTGCAAGTTTTGCCTCCCCAGAAATAAAATTTAAAAGCTGCCACTTTCTCTGATTCGATCTATTGTACCCAGCACCGTAGATGAATTTCCTGATACTAAAATTTTCACTGAACAAATTAAAAACATTCGTTAGAAGAGTGAAGAGCACTGCAAGTCTCCCACACTCACTGAAAACATGAAAGACTGTCTCCTGAAGGGGACAGAAGGGACACTGGCTGGACACCGCAGGGGCAAAAACAGAGACAAAAGCATTGGAACCGACGGCACCATGCAAAATCCTCCACTGGAGGTCGGCTGTTTTTTTCTTGAGGGGAGGTTTATACAGAAGTCTCCGCTGTGGATCAGGTCCATATCCCGTCATCCTGTTGGCCCAGGTAGTGGGTGCTCTGTTACACAGGTTTTTCTTGTTGATCACTTTTACACATTGTTTGTACAGTATTTTTTTGTTGGCCGTGTGCAGGCTGATCTGTCGTTCATCTCTGAGGAGAGGACCCTCAATGGGATTGAAGTTTGTTTGGAAAAGATCTTCTGAGGCACTTAAATGCTTTCATCTAATGTAAAACTGCAAAATGTTTGAATGAGATTAAAGTGTTTTTGCAAAAATAAAAAAAAAATCTTCTTCTTCTTCGAACATCTGGTGTTACAAAAATGCCCTATGCACTTTAGTTGATGACCACCTCACTTTTGCAAACTTCCTGTTATAATGCACTAATTCTTATATTGTATTTCCCTTTGTTTCTTGGTGTTTAATGTTTTTGAGTGTTTAGTGTTTTTGAAATTTCATCTGATGAAAATTTGTAAAATGTTCTAAATGTTCTAAATGTTCTAAATGTTCTAAATGTTAAATGTGATTGAAGTTTGTTTGGAAAAGATGTTCTGAGGCACTTAAATGCTTTCATCTAATGTAAAACTGCAAAATGTTTGAATGAGATTAAAGTGTTTTTGCAAAAATCAAAAAAAAAAAATCTTCTTCTTCTTCTTCTTCTTCTTCTTCAGCCTTTGTATTGTAATGCATCACATGTAGGATTTTCACTTTATTTGATGAGAACAATAGATATTTTTATGCCCATAAAAAATAGAATGAGAATGGGATTCAGAAATGAGATATTTTAATTTATTTTGGTTTTATTTTATATACGT
The DNA here is from genome assembly GCF_040054535.1 of Antennarius striatus. Lineage (NCBI taxonomy): Eukaryota > Metazoa > Chordata > Actinopteri > Lophiiformes > Antennariidae > Antennarius > Antennarius striatus. The sequence goes on from NC_090778.1 coordinate 21,780,972, forward strand.
TTTTGATTCCTGAAGGAAAATCAGAAGCACACTCTATTCACTCACATGCACATACAGTACATAGTTACTCTGTCTGTCTACTTGCTTGTTTGACACATTTTGTTTCCTGACTATACATGTTTCCTCAAAACGTTCTAAAAACATCTGTCAAATTTTCTTTTTGATTTTCATGGTTCCATTCACAGTTATTATTATATTATTCCTAAAAATTATATTATTATGACACATTAATTATTAACAAATTTCACCCATGCAGTGAGTATATCTAAGATGAACATACTTAAAAACTGTGCAATATTTACAGATCAACAACAGCAGAATTAATCCAAAACCCCCTGGACAGAATTAAATGTAATCTCGAGCATACTTTGTAATGGTCTTTTCCAGTTACTTTGGAAAATTGAATTTTTCCACAGATATGACATTAACAAGAATTGCAATGAGAAGACAAAACTTAAATAACTTCTTTCAAATTGTATGCCTTCAAGGCTTTTTTAAAGTTTATTTCTCTGCTTTGCTGAGCAGTTAATCTAGTATTTTGCATTTTGGTTTATATAAAGTATGGTTTAAGTATTGGTGCTTATGGTTGACTTCTTTTCTTCTCTCTCTAGCAGCAGTTTAGGTACCAGAAATACTCAAATACTTCTATTTCTGAATATATTGCTATTAAAATTGTTCATGTCATGTATTTTCAATGAAAATAAAATTCCTTTTATGAATGATTAAATACAGTTCTAAGCGGTATTAATGGCTTTAGCGCTCCTAAAGTTCAGGCTGCCATCACTTTTGTTCGTGATGCATAGGTGTAATACTTTCTGGCTGTTGAGTGGAAGTTAAACTTAGAGTCTGAGAGTTCTGGTGTACGCTAGGAACGAGTGCAATGTTGCCATTGAGGCAATGAGTAAGCATTGGACTAAAACATGAGCCTTATATTTTTGGCATGTGGTTAAATTAGTGTTTCTTTTGGTTTGGACCGCAGTTTATTATTTCTAACGAGTCTTCCCAATGCTTTTGCATTTCAAGCACACATCCACTCTTACTATCACCATTTGTATTATTAGTTTCCACAGTGTTCTGTAAGGTTTAGCCACATGACTCCCGCATGGGTTAACCTGACATACTCATCTGCCTGTAAAAGAACCACAGGTGTGGCAGGAAACAAAGTTTATATAAACGTATTAGTGGACTTAAAAATATCTCCATTTCAGAAATGGAAACATGACATCATCTTGACTGACAGTTTAAACTAGTTCACAGTCCTTGCATTTCCTGTTAAACAACATGTTGTTCCTGTAACAATCCTCAAACCAATGAAATTCTGCAGGTGTTGTCCGCACAAACTTCCCATATAAATATCGATGACACCTTGCAGTTTACAAACAGGAATGAGTCCTGACTGCAGTACGAAGAGAACATCGGAATTTAAAGAACAAAACAGGTAATGTGGTAAAGCTTTTTCAGTAACAATGTACTTTTCAGATAACAAAACACTTTTGCTTCAATATTATATATATATATATATATATGTATTTTTTTTTAGATTTTTGTTATAGAGTGTTTATTGGAAAGATATTAGTTTTATTTAATTAGATTTTGTCACTTTGTTATGTCACAAGGACTATACTTGTTTATTTCAGCCATGAAGTGGATTTTCATCGTCGCAGCAGGTGTTTACCTGTGTCTGCAAAGTCATGTTGATGGACGTGAGTATGACTTCTATGTCTCTTCCTAAAATGCATAAAACAATTCATAGGTGAAGATTTTTAAATAAATTTTGTATATTTAAAATACTCTTCCATTATATTTGCTGAAGTGATTGCACGCATGAAAACCACTGTGAAACAAGACTTGATCATGTTGAAAACCAATGTCTGAAAGATGTTTTTGCCTTCAGAACAATCTTTGGACAGAAGTTTCCTTGAAGAAACTATGAAGGAAGCCAAAGAAATTGTGGACTCTGCTTATGAGTATTCCAGAAGAGAGTGAGTGTTTGGAAAAACATGAATGTATACAGCTTCATCATCTTGTGGGTCATACGCCATCAATAAGTGCTTCGCAATCTAACTCACAGGAGCATCGCTCGAGTGAAGAGGAAAACAGCAAGTCCTGCAGACATCCTTCGTTTGTTGAAGCAGCCTGAAGGGAAAACCCGATCTGCAGTGCGTGCTGCTGATTACATGAATGTTGCTATAGATCTTATCAAGAAATCTGTCAGCAAACGTCAGAAACGCTCCCTAAGTGCCGCAGGTGGGTTTCTGATGTTGATAGATGAGCAATTAATTTACCAGAAAAATATTCTACAGTCACAACTAATTTTCTAATTTTGTCTCTGTTAATCAGATATAATCACTGATGAGGTATTACAGGCACTTTCGGATCTCTCAGGATGTACTGGCCAACGACGTCTTCCTGACTGTAAGACCAAGCCAAATTTAGACAGGTATCGCACGATAACCGGCGTCTGCAACAACAGGTGAGGCATCTGGAAAGTGGCAACTTTAAGTTTGATTAGAAAACTGGATAAAAATTATTAATGCACTGACAGCAACTCAGCAGTAGTAGCTGACAAGCAGAAAATCATCAGACTTTGTTTTTCCCAAACCAAGCGCTCATTTCAATGCTTAACTCCAGAAGACATCAAGGGTGAACTAGTGGTTGTGTGTGAAGTCCTGAGCTATCAAAGCTTCCATCCATGCTATATGACTTAATTGCTGTGATCTGAAAGGTTTGGGGTGGGAAGACCAATTACCTAATATTGGCAGCATTTTCATATGTGCGTGAGATTGTTCATATTCTGTTTTTCTATATAAGTATTGTGCAAGAACCACATTTACATGAATTAAATTATACACAAATTAATTAAAAAAATCATAGTTATTGATTTGTTTAAATGGAATTAACTGAAGTAAAAATCAGTTCAACAAATTTCTTGACACCAAAGCACAAATAACTTGTTTAAAATGAGTTTTGTTAAAAATTAATTTAGGGCAACTTGGTATTTCTAATTCACTTGAATGCTGGGTGTTACAGTGGAAGAGTCAGTGACAGAGTACGTAGCTCAATCAAAGTCAATTGTCCATTCTTCCACCATATTAAAATCTCCAAGGGCAACCATTGCATGTTTAGATGTAATTTCATCATTTGAATTATTGTATGTCAAAAAATCATATGCATCCTGAAGTGCTAACATCACCTCTTCAGTGGTATAAGGATCTGCTACATGAGTGTGTGGGGCTGGCTGGATAAAGAATGTATTCCTGTTATTCCAAAATATCCACACACTTTTTGTGGATATCTATGTTAACTATGATGGTTGTTTGGCCTATGTTTTGAAATTTTGTCTCATGAAAGACTTTTATTTAAAGTTTCTTAAAAACTGGAGGAGATAGTTTGAGTGCTGTTGTCAAAACTCCAGTTTGTACATGAGATGAATGATGACAAGGCCATGTAATGAATTTCTTTTTTCTTTTTTTTTTGTCTAGACAAAAAAATCAAACTCGCTTTGGAGCCTCCAACACACCCTTTGTTCGCTGGCTCCCTTCTGAGTATGAGGATAATTACACTATTCCCCGGGGCTGGGAGCCAGAAACTGAGTACAATGACTTCCCACTTCCTTTGGTAATATATCAACAACACAGTATCTATTCAACACAGAGAACTGTACTGCACCAAGTATCACTATACATGCATAGGAGAGATATCACTATGAAGAGAACTCTTGGGAACTTGGTAGAGACGATGCTTCAGGTATTTTCTTGATGGTACCACTTTGACCAGGGTGCTCATTGTGTGTTCCCCAGTCTAGGCTCGTGTCCAATAGAGTTGTTAAGATAGCAAACGAAAATGGTGACTTAACAAATGACCAACTCTACACTTTCCTGCTGGTAATCTTTGCCCAATGGACTGACCATGACTTGACCCTCGCTCCTCACTCTCCTGTCATCCGTACATTTAATGGAGGTTTGGACTGTGAACGGAGTTGTGCTCGCGAAGAACCCTGCTACCCCATTCAGGTGAATATCATCACATTTCACTAGAATAGAAATTAATACAAGGTTCCACATACTAATGCATTTTTTCTTTTCTTTTTTAACAGATTCCTAGGAGAGACCCCCGGTTTGGCAGAGACTCGACCGATTGCATCCCCTTCTTTCGTTCTGCACCAGCTTGTGGTTCTGGCCCAACAGGCTTCAATTTTGGCCAGAACGCAGTCCGTCAGCAGATAAACTCTCTCACTGCTTACATTGATGGAAGCCAGGTATATGGTTCAGATGACCAGTTAGCTATGAAGCTCCGGGACCTCACTTCAGATTTGGGCTTGTTGAGGGTTAACTCCAAGTACGATGACAACGGCCGTGAGCTTTTGCCGTTCTCTGATCTTGATGCCGAATTGTGTGCCAACCGAGGTGCCATAACTTTTACTGAGGTAGAGGAGGTGCCATGCTTTCTGGGCGGTGAGTGGCATCTGATTCACCACTTTCATTAATTAATCAATTCATTCATTCATTCATGCATTCATTTTCTACCACTTGTTCTGCTTAGTTTAATTCAGAATATTCAAATAACTGGATCTCATCTGCTTTGTCTTCTAGGTGATGAAAGAGCCAGTGAGAACATTGCTTTAACCTCTTTGCACACAATGTTTCTGCGTGAACACAACCGACTGGCTCGTGCTTTGGCAGACCTCAATCCCCACTGGGATGGAGAGAGACTCTACCAGGAAGCACGCAAGATCATGGGAGCGTACTTCCAGGTAAGAGAGAGGCCCGGCTTCAAGTTACATTAATGGTTGAGGGATGGATATGGTACATCTTTAAATGTTCTGTTAATTCCTTCTTTTTTATGCACTTTAGGTTATCATTTTCAAAAAGTTCTTAAAAATAATGCTTGGTCAAGAAACCTTTGATCGTGAGTTGGGCAACTACACTGGTTATGATGAAAAGTTAGACGCCACCATCTCTAATGTGTTCGCCACAGCTGCCTACCGATTTCCTCACACAATGCTTCAGCCTTCAATGTTACGTCTTAATGAGGATTTTCTACCCGATGAGGCATTTCCCCATGTATTGCTGAGCGACAATTTCTTCGCTGTATGGAGAGTCTTGTTTGAAGGTAAGGATGAGGCAGTTTAATAGAGACTTAGTTACAATTGCTTGAACAATTTCAGAACCACATTAGAAAGAGACATAAGAACAGTCAGATGAATCCGCAACCAGCTTTTATATGTAATTTAGTGATCTAGTATTGCTATTCATCCAACCCAGTTGTTTTATGAAGTCACTGCACAGTGGCGCAGTGGGTAACGCTGTCGCCGCACATCAAGGCGGTTCCGGGTTCACTTCCCGCTCTGTGAGGAGTTTGCATGTTCTCCCCGTGTCTGCGTGGGTTCTCTCCGGGTTCTCTGGCTTCCTCCCACCTTCAGAAACATACGCTTTAGGTTAACTGGCTGGTCCCAAATTGACCATTGGTGTGAGTTTGTGCGTGCGTGTTTGTCTGAGTCTATGTGTGGCTCCGCGGTGCACTGGCATCGCGCCCATAGTGTCCCCTGCCTAGTTCTTGTGTGAATGAATCAATGTTAAATGGACAGTAAACTCATTTTTAAGTGATATGTATGTTGTTCATCATTATGAAAAATAAAAGATTTTTTTTTAGATGTCTAGCATCATCCCTTTGGTCAGAAAACCTCTAAATCTACGCTGCAGCAGCTTCCGCATCCAGTGGTCACGTAGGGGTCATCCGTCATTGGCGACATACTTTGCTTCATCAGTCAGGGCAGCCATTAGAACACAGTGCGATCACTGAAGCGATAAACCCGATAAAGAACATGGTTACCTGTGAGGTGAAATGTTGTGCCAACACAACAGGACATAAACACAAAGACAAGGACTTATCCTTCTTTAGAATACCTTCTGGGAAGCTAGGAAGGAAATGGAAAGCAAGAATAAACAGGGTCCAAATGACCAAAGATCCATAACTTACTCCATAACTTACAATAAATGTTGTTGTTTTTTAGTCCCCATTGCTCATAAAAATAAAAATGCCACCAAGCCTTTTTTTTACTTGTGTACTTCAAATACAGAGCTGGTTCATTTTGACTTTACTGTCCCTTTAAATAATGACAAATATTAAATCACAGAAAGAATAAGATGACTTTCACATGGGGTTATGTTTCTCAATAGGTTTCAGCAGCATGTTTCTTAGTTAATTCAATATTAATATCAACTGTGTGGTTAGATTGAGTTTTAATCTCATCAAACTTTACTTTTTTCTTATTTATTTTACTCATCAGGTGGGATAGATCCAATATTGAGGGGCTTGCTTGTCAATCCCGCCAAGATGAATGTACAGGATCAGCTAATGAACGAAGAGCTGAGGGATAGACTGTTTATAAATTCTGGTCGGGTGGCACTGGATTTGGCCTCCCTAAACCTGCAGAGAGCCAGAGATCATGGAATCCCTGGTCTGTACCTTATTTAATCATTATATTTACTGTCTGTTCTGTTTCACTACTATTTTGCCTTTCAGACTTTGTGGATCATACACTATCACTGTAACATTGTGGACACTGTTTGCTCTTTTAGCCTACGGTGCATGGCGCGAGTTCTGTGGCCTATCAGTGCCACGTACTGAAGCAGAGCTGGCAGGGGTGATGAACAATGCACGTCTGGCCCGCCGCCTGGTAAGAATTTATGGAACTCCCCTCAACATCGATCCGTGGTTGGGTGGAGTGGCCGAGCCTTTGCTCCCTGGAGCAAGAGTGGGACCTCTGGTGGCCTGCCTGGTTTCCAGGCAGTACAAGTTCATCCGTGGTGGAGACAGGTATATTACAAAAATGTATCACTCAAGATGAAGTATTTTATGTTCAGTTTCGCATGATTTAAATATGACTAAACTGTCATTTCAGATTTTGGTGGGAGAACCCAGGAATTTTCACTGAGGATCAGAGGAACTCCCTGAGCGAAACTTCACTTGCACGAATCCTCTGTGACAACACAGGGATCACTAAAGTGCCACTAGATCCCTTTTTTCATCAAGACCCCTCAGAGTTCTCTGACTGTAATACCATTGCTGCCTTTGACCTCAGTCCATGGCAGGAAATTTTCAATCCGTTGAAGTAGAATTCCTCTCTACAACAGTTTGAAAAAGTATAGCTGTATCTAACCGTGTAGGATACTTTTCTTCCATCTGCAGTTTGCTAAGATCATTGCTATTAACAACTATTGAACTATTAAATGGAAGGGATCTCAAAAATATTGGCTTATATCTTCAAACTAGATTAAAAATCTACATCATGATTTAATCTCTAATAAGATTTTCTTCCTGTAATTCACCCACAGATCATTTTATATTGAGATATAAATGCTGTGAGTGTTGACTACTCTATCATGTTTAATATTTTCTCTGTTCTTTTTTTCTCTTTGTTTAAAAGTTGATTTGTATGATTAGCAAATTAATGTATACTAACAGTTTTTAAACAGAAATCCTGTCTTTTTGACACTCTAAGGTACTGGTATTTGACAGCTTCTTGCAACAATAACAACCACAACCAAACAATAAAGAAAAGAATGAGACATCCTTGTATTTGAATCTCTCAAACTATGTACACCCACATTACCTCAGCAGCGTGACACATTTTTTTGTATCCAGCATTTAAATAACTGCATGTTAATGAAATAGCAGTGGAACAGCACAGCAGTGCAGTGGGTAGCACTGTTTGGGGCGTCAGCAGTTCAAATGTACCTCAGGGCCAGAGACTTTTCTGTGTGGGTTTTCCTCAGGTACTATGTCTTGCAAAATAAAGCAGGCATTATAGATAAGTAGTTCTAAATTAGCCGAATACTTGAGTATGAGCTTGAATGATTTTGTCCTTCTGTATGGCCCAGTGATGAAGTTAACCGTGTCCAAACAGACTGTTCAAAGTAGAACTGTGGATTCAGTGTCTTTTCATAATTCAAAGTGAAATGATTTAGGTTCCGAAGTTTATTCATCTAAATAGTCCATTTAAAGATTATTCCCACTAGCTTTCTACAAAAGTAACTGAATCAGAATCTATTTGTCATGCTGACACACATTTTCATATGACAGTACAAAATACCCCTACCCCTACCCCTATGTAAAATATATACAGTATCTGAACAACAATTCTTATGTACAATGTACAGTAATTGACAGGTTAAAGCACGTGAGTATTGAGTCACATGCGCTGACTCAATACTCAGTGCTGCTTTTACCCACATCCCTGTGTTCTCCTGAATACGGAACAATCCCACAGTGTACTTATGTGCATGGGGACATTCACAAACATTCAGACTGCTGACAATTTTGTGGCATCAGTTTTGATTACGGGCTTCCTCCAGGAGACCTGTGTCACAACTGCCCTGTTATTTCATATTTTTCTTTAAATTATTGACAGGGTTTCCCTCGTTCTTGTTCTTCTACTGTTTTAATGGGTCACGGGTGTTGCTGGAGCCTATCCCAGAGCATTATGGACGAGAGCACCAATGTTGGTTGGGTTAGGTTTCTGCCCGGAAGTATTAACTGACGCTAACACTGAACTCTGAATGTTTTTATATTTGATGTTAACTATTGGTTGAATTTAAATGAAACTTAAATGAAATAAAACCAAGTGATCAAGCATAAAGTGATGTGTCATTCAGAGCTGCTTGTCTTTAGCAGTTATAGCTGTAAACTGTTCTTTGAAATGTAGCTTGACTCCTGGATTCTTACATTTTGTATTTACATTTTTTAGCACAGGTTTACATTTTAGATTAGAAAAATCTTCTCTGGGATTACACTGATATTAAACCCCACATTAGCTTTAAAATAATCTTCAGAGCCATTTATATTCAATCAAACAGTCCATGAATCTTTCTTTTACTTGTCTGGTTTCCCAAAGAAAATAGGATGTGGTGCATTTACATCGTTCCTTCAAAAACTCAATTTTTAGCATTCTTAGAAGGACAATCTGAGTCACTTAATTTAGCTGAGCTCCACTGCTTGCTTGCTCAATAATGTGTTCCTTCACTTTTTCAGATTGCCACACAAGGTCTAGTTGCTTTGTTAGTGTCTTATCTGGCATCGACTGTGCAGCTTCTCCTACAGCTGTCTATAATTCTATAGTATCACAAGTCTGTCATCAATACATCTATCTTTTACAGGTCCAAAACTGCATGTATCTGTGAGTTTGTAAAGGCTACAGATGTATTCCTTCACTGATTCACTTGACTTTTGTTAGCCAAGATTAAATCACAATTACTTGCGAATCACATTTACTTTTGGCACAAAAGAGTTGTCAAACATTTTCATAAGTCTCCTATATCTAAAAAAAAACATCTTATAGATATCTGTTCAGTTTCTTTTCCAAGTGCTTATATCACAGTGTAGACCTGTACCTCTGTCTCTGTGTTCAACTTTACTGCAGTCCGCTTGAAGGTAAAACAGTTTGCATTCCAGCCAAAGTTCAGGGAGGCTAAGGTCAAAGCTTTCTGGAGGGTGGACTTCTGCCATTGATCACTTCTGACACCACGTGAAATTAAATAATGAAGGAGAAGTATTTCTTCAAGCTGTTCACAGAACTTCAGTCCTCAGCTCTGCTCAGAGGGTTGATACACAACACCCCTCGTGGTGAAGACATAAATGTCATGTATCTAGTATTGTATTTCATTAACTGTATGGTTGTAGACAATAAAATAGATCCCTCTCAGTGTTTGCTGCCGCACACTTGTCTGCTGTGAGAGATTGTCAGGTGTGCTGCGGGAAATCACCCAATTTTCACTTATTTGGTCTAAAAAATTGCTATTGTCTAGTGTCGGCACTGTAACCTTGATTCTAGTATTCTAGCAGGGTAATGCAGTACTGTCCCATACCACTGGGTGGCAGCATGTCAGTAGCAGAAGGTAGTTAATTTGTCATTTTGATACAAAAGAATTAATGACTCGTACAAAAGTAGATGGTGACAGTGACGGTCGTTGGAATACGAATAGCACTGACTACGCCCTACAGTTTAGGTGGGACAAGACCAGCCACCTTCAGAACTGAAGAAGCCTCTTGGATGAGAGGCGAAATGTCTTTACTTTCTTAAAGTCCAGTGGATTGATGTAAACAACCTTGGACTGTAATGGAGAAGTTTCTTAAAAGGAAGAATGATGACCTAGAATATATTAATAAATATATTATACACGTGGTAATGTAGGTAGAGAAATTATTCGGTCACATTTTTGTAGCTTATAGTCATTCCCAAGAGCCATAACAGACACAAAAATTAAATGCGTCACACTGTATTTGGTTAAAATTCTGCTGCCTGTGATTACACACCTGGCCAGTAGGTGGCACAAAAAGCTTTGAGAAACGAATCCTTACTCAAATCAATAGGCTCAAGTGGTTTAATGCCTCATACCGACCTCTTTGAGCTGTCTTCAAGACCTCCGAGGCAGATTTCCAGTTAAGAGGTGTGTCTCAGAGGAGAACAGTTTATTCTTCTCTTCCAACTCCCATATGAGCTTTGCAATACAGCCTAAATACAAGGTGGAATCGAACCAGGGACCTTCTTGCTGTGAGGCAACCCAAACTGCCCCTATCCTTCCCTGAACAAAAGACTTACTGTATCTTACGCGTAAAGAAACAACTGTTTCTTGCCTAGGAAATGCAGTATAGTTGCCATGGATCCTCCAACACACCTTTGGCTCGTTGGTTCCCTCCTGAGTATGTTGTGATATTTAATCTTGTTAAAGATATGACTATAATACACTCTTGATACAGGGCTGCTGTCTTTTTTCCCCCCACATTGTTTTTGTAGTATGATTTGTTGTCTGGGCCTGGTGGAATATTTTTTTTTAAACAATGCATTTTTTGATTAATTTTTTTCATTTAGGCTTCACTTTGGCTGTTGCGGGGTTGTTTGAGCCTATCTCAGCCGACTGGGGGCGTGAGGGAGGGTACACTCGAGAGTTATAGACTAGCAGGAGATTTCCCTGATTTAAACACACTCATTTAGAAACTGAATCATGGTGTCATCATGATCAACATGTTTATGGGTTTGTAGGCATTGACTTTCCAGTTAAACAACATCTTGTCCTCATAAAACTTTCATGGCTAACCGTGATCTTCCAGGCGTAACCATTGTGTGTTATGTGTCACAGAAAATGTTTTATATAATTAGATGACAGCATGCAAATCCAGTGAACCGGAGTTAAGCAGGAGGTCAGACTGGTGATTGAAGAACACAACAGGTACTGCGGTAAAGCCTTTTCTCAAAATGTATTATCTTTTCTGGTAAAAAAAAAATTCTATAAAATGTAGTTAGATATTTTTTAAAGGTGTTTATTCAAAATATGTTACTATTCTATTACTCTTTGACATTTGATCTCTGTTTATTTTACCAAATAATTATTTTGTATCTTTTTCAGTCATGAAGTGGGTTTTGCCCCTCATAGCTGCAGGTCTTTACCTGGGTTACCTTTACCTGGGTTTGCAAAGTCATGTTGATGAAAGTGAGTATGACCTCAATAAATTATATCATAACAGTCATTATACGCATAAGGAAGTCTTCTTTTCCTTTCGACTTTTCCCTTCAGGAGTCGCCACAGCAAATCAGTTGCCTCCATCTAACCCTGTCTTCTGCATCCTGTTCTCTCACACCAACTAGCTTCATGTCCTCTTTCACTGAGGATTTAAGAATGTTCCCATTTTTAAATGCTACTTTTTTATTTTACTTGCTGAGGATTGCACACATAAAAAACCGCTGTGAAACCAGACTTGATCATGTCGAAACCACAAAGAGACACTGACTGGAAGATGTTTTTAACCTTCAGAACCAAATTTGACAAGAGACGTCATTGAAAAAGCTGTGATGAAAGCCAAAGCCATTGTGGACTCTGCTTATGAGTATTCCAGAAAAGAGTGAGTATTTGGGAAAACCGGTGGCACAACATGAATGTATACAGCTTCATCATCTTGCAAGTCATACGCAATTAATAAGTGCTACTCAATCTAAATCACAGATGCATCAAAAGAGTAAAGAAGAATGCAGCAAAACCTTCGGATATCCTTCTTTTGATGAAGCAGCCTGTTGGGCGAACCCGAACTGCAGTGCGTGCTGCTGATTACATGAATAATGCTGTAAATTTTATCAGGGCTTCTTTGGGAAAACATCACAAATGCTCCATCAATGCTACAGGTGTTTGTGTATACAAGAAATGAAAAATGAATTTTCTCAAGAAATATCTTGAAGTCACAACTAAATGTCTTATTTTGTCTCTTTTAATCAGATATAATCTCTGAGGAGGATTTGCAGGTAATTTCTGATCTCTCGGGATGTACTGGCGAACGACGTCTCCCTTCTTGTAAGACGATACCAAATTTAGACAGGTTTCGTACGATAACCGGCGTCTGCAACAACAGGTGAGGCATCTAGAAGTGGGAACTATGAAACAATTGGATGAAAATGTCCAGTAATTAAAGCAATAATTAAATATACATAGAACAAAGATAAATGTTGTAATTGACTTAGTAACAAGAGTGTGTAGCACTAGCAGTAACTTCTTGACTTTTAGTGTTGAGCAATGAAGACTATCATGCAAGGTGGGTCATGAAGGAAATTGGCATATACATTCACTCAGATGATATTCTTTTGTTTAAACACAGCACACCTTTTGGTGTCACCGCCCTTTTTCACCAACAGGCAAGTAGGGACTAGCTGTGTGAGACCAGAACACAGGCTATACAAGTCAAGTAGCTTTATTGTTCTGAATGAGGAATGCTTTTCACTGGCACAATGCATGTCTGATCACAAAACAACAGCGCAGTGACAGCAACACAATAAGACAGTAAACTGACAAACAATAAATCATTAGATTTTTTTCCGAAACAAGACTTTACTTCAGTACTGGAGTCCAGAGGACATTAAGGGTGAGCTAGTGGTTGTGTGTGAAGTCCTGAACTATCTAAGCTTCAATCCATACTATATAGCTTTCCTGTTTCGATGTATGGTGTTTGGCGTGGGAAAACCAATTATATTGTTAGCAGTATTGGTTGTGTATGTGTTTGTTCCAGGTATGTATTTTAAAGTCTAATAATATACTATACTAATTTGATAATGTGGGATATAATTAATCTTTGAACAACAGCAACACCAAAAAAATTCTTTGTCTTGATTTGTTCCGATAGATTAAACTGAAGTAAACTCAGTTTGACAACTTTCTCGTTACCAGATCATAAGTAACTTGTTTAAAATGAGTGTTGATTGAAAAAAAAATCACTTAGGTCCAGTTAAAACTGGATTTTTTAGTGAAATGGTCATGGAGTGAGTGAACACACAGTAGAGTTATGGTAAAATAGTCCTCAATTTTTAAAATTTTATTTTGGTCTCTAAATAATTCTAGCAATTTTCACTGATTTGTTTTCAAAAGGAACATCTAACGCATGTGCGAGTATATTTTAAATAATTCTACAAACAAACTGATTAGTAAACCTTCAAAGCAGAAAAAAAAAGCATAAGAAGTGACAACAATAAGTTTCACTGATATGCCTATGCCTGTGCCGTGACCTTTATGTTTGCTAAATCTAGTAATTTTCAATGCAGCTCTACCACATACCTTTGTTTCTGTATCTATCAAAGGTTACTACATAATTGAGTCGCAACATTTGTTTGAATCAAGACAAGAATATATAAAGAATTTCCTTGTTCTTGCGTAGGAAAAACACTCTCTATGGATCCGCCAACATACCTTTAACCCGCTGGCTTCTGCCCGAGTACCAGGATAAGATCTCTCTCCCCAGAGGTTGGGATCCAGAGAGGAGAGTCAAAGGAGAGTTGCTTCCTTTGGTACTTTCTCTACACTCACAGTATATATTCCACACAGAGGACTGCACTGCACCAAGGATCACTATACAAGCATGGGAAAGATAGCATATCAAAGAGAACTCTTGAGAAGCTGGAGAAACATAATTCATTCTGTCACATCTGCGGTGATGCTTCAGGTATTTCCTCGATGGTACCACTTTCACCAAGGTGTTCATTGTGTGTCCTCAGGTTCGGGAAGTGTCCAATCAAATTATTCGCACAGCAAACGATGACATAGAAAATGACCCACACTTCAATTTTCTCTTGACAATCTTTGCACAATGGATTGACCATGACTTGACCCTCACTCCTCACTCTCCTGTCATTCGCTCGTACGGTAACAGCATTGACTGTGAAACAAGCTGTGATCGCACAGAGCCCTGCTTCCCCATCCCGGTGAATATCATCACATTTTTTTAGAAGAGCAATTAATACAAATCTACACACACGCTAATACATTATTGTTATTTTAACAGATTCCCAGTAATGACCCTCGCTTTGGCCGAAACTCAGACGAGTGCATCCCCTTCTTTCGTTCTGCACCAGCTTGTGGTTCTGACAACACAGGCCACGTTTTTGACGGGATCACAGTCCGTCAGCAGATGAACGCTCTCACAGCATTCATTGATGCAAGCCAGGTGTACGGTTCAGTCGATGTCAAAGCCCGCTCCCTCCGGGACCTCACTTCAGATAAGGGTTTGTTGAAGGTCAATGATAAGTACAATGACAACGGCCGTGAGTTTCTGCCCTTCTCCCCCATGGATGCTAACATGTGTGCCACACGAGTTGCCATTACAAATATCAGTAATGCCAAGGAGGTTCCCTGCTTTTTTGCTGGTGAGTACCAGCAAAATATAGAACTAACAATTCATTCAAGACATCACACAGGGCTAACAAAGGCTAATTTCCTGAATATGTAGGTGACGAACGAGTGGATGAGAACATTGCTTTAACCTCTTTGCACACACTGTTTCTGCGTGAACACAACCGACTGGCTCATGCTTTGGCACGACTCAATCCTCACTGGGATGGAGAGAGACTCTACCAGGAAGCACGCAAGATCATGGGAGCGTACTTCCAGGTTAGAGAGAAGCCTGGCTTCATGATGCATTAATGGTTGAGGGATGTATATGCTACGTCTTTAAACAGTTATAGTAGTTAATTTTTTGTTTTGCACTTTAGGTTATCATATTCAGAGACTTCTTACCACCAATTGTTGGCCCAGAAATCTTTGCCACAAAGTTGGCCACTTACCCCGGTTATGATGAAAACGTGGATGCCAGCATCTCTAATGTGTTCGCCACGGCTGCCTTCCGATTTGCTCACCTAATGATTCAGCCGTTCATATTTCGTCTGAATGAGCAATATAATGAAGATCCCAATTTCCCTACTATCTTGCTTCATAGAGCTTTCTTCACACCGTGGAGAGCCATATTTGAAGGTAAGTAGGGGGTTTGATTTTGTGTACCTGAATGGAGACTCAGTTACAATTGTTTGAACAATTACAGAACCACGTTTTTTTATATGTATTTTAGTGATCCAGGATTGCTATTCACCCAACCCACCCATTTTACAATGTCACTGCTCATTTAGTTCTTGCGTCGATAAACGTCCAAATTGTTAAATAATGGGGTGGCATGGTGCCACAGTGGGTAGTGCTGTTGTCTCACAGAATGAAGGTTCAAATCCTTTCTGTGCAGAGTTTCTACCCCTGGGGTTTCTCTGGGTTCTCCAGTTCCCTCCCACCTCCTAAAACATGCACTTAATGTGGATTGGTCAGTTCCAAATTGTCACAATGCACTGGTATGTCTTCCCACCTCATGCCCGTAAGTTCGCTGGGATAGGCTGCTAGGATAGACCTAGAAAAGCAGTTCATAAAACGAATGAATGAGTGAATATTAAATAACAGAAAACATTAAATCAAGGAAAGGAAAATGTAGAAAAAAATACAGTGAATTGCTCAGTGGGGTTATATTTCTCAATAGGTTCAGCAGCAAGTTTATCAGTTAAATCAATATTAATATCAACTGTGTGGTTTCATTGAGTTTTAAAGGTCCCATATTATACTGTTTTTAATCAATTTCACACCCAATGAACCCGACCTTATCAAAGTGAGAGGAGTGTTCTTGCACAGACAGGCTCAGGGTTTGCAAATCAGTCCTTTTGTTATGTCACGGAGGGAGCTGATTCTGATCAGTGTATCCGAGAATGGTTTCATGAGTTTGTAGTCTGTACAGTTGATAGAAGACTTGTTTTCCAGATTCTAGGAGTTGGTAGGGTTAGGTAGGACGACAATATACTGTATGTAGAGAACAGAAAAAACATCATATGACCCTTTTAGTCATCTTCAGATTACCACCGCTATATCCGCCGCAGCGGGTCACGGGGAGCCGGAGCGTATCTCGGCGGCATAGAGCATGAGGTGGGGGACGCTCCGGGCACAACACCAGTGCACCGCGGAGCCACACACAAAGACACACACACACTCATTCCTACGGGCAATTTGGAATGGCCAATGAACCTCAAGTGCATGCTTTTGGAGGTGGGAGGAAGCCGGAGAACCCGGAGAGAACCCACGCAGACATGCAAACCCCGCACAGAGCGGGACTCGAACCCTGAACCGCCGTATTGTGAGGCGGCGGCGCTAACCACTGCACCACCGTGCCTCCCATGACCCTTTTAACTTAGTCAAAAGTAATTTTTCTCTTATCTGGTTTAACTTGACAGATGGTGTGGATCCAGTGCTGAGGGGCTTGTTGGTCCGTCAGGCTAAGCTGAACACACAGGACCAGATGATGCACGATGAGCTGAGGGATAGACTGTTTGAATTTACTTCTGAAACAGCACTAGATCTGGCTTCCCTAAACATACAGAGGGGCAGAGACCATGGAATCCCTGGTCTGAACCTTATGTCATAATTATAGTTACTGTTATGCTTCATTAGTATTTGGCTTTGCAGGCTTTGTGGATCACACATTATCACTGTGACATCGTGGACACTGTTTGCTCTTTTAGGCTACAGGAAATGGCGCAAGTTCTGTGGCCTATCACAGCCAAGCAACTTTAAACAGCTGAAAAAAGTGCTAAACAATGGACATCTGGCCCGTCGCCTGCTGGACTTTTATGGCACTCCTACCAACATTGATGTGTGGCTGGGTGGAATGGCTGAGCCTTTCGTTCCTGGTGGACGAGTGGGACCCCTGTTTGCTTGCATTATTACCACTCAGTTCCAGATGATCCGTGATGGAGACAGGTATATTAAAAAATTAGATCAGTCAAGATGAAGAACGTTATGTTCAGTTTTGCATGACTTAAAAATGACTAAACTGTTTAATTTCAGACTTTGGTGGGAGAATCCAGGAGTTTTCACTGAGGATCAGAGGAACTCCCTGAAGGAAACTTCGCTTGCACGACTCATCTGTGACAACACAGGGATCACTAAAGTGCCGTTAGATCCCTTTAAACACAGTGACCCCTCAACTTTCACTGACTGTAATAGGATCCCTGCCTTTGACCTCAGTCCATGGGAGGAAGATTATCGTAGGAGGAGGTAGAAAGTGAAATTTCTTACAACAGCAGTTTGAAAAAGTAAAGCTGTCTCAGTGTAACATATTTTTTATATCTGTGTAATTGCATTATTTGGAATTTGATTAATTTTTTATGAAATATATTTGCATCGACAGCTCACTTTCTATTGAAATATAGCTTAGAGATCTTAAATATAAGATGCAACTGCTATGAGTGTGGGCTTTTAGATTTTATCTGACATTTCTCTGAAAGTTTATTTGTATGATTAGCAAATTAAAATGAGGTATTGTTTACAAAATCAGAGCTCCTGTCTTGGACTGGTTTGTCTTAGGAATATAACAAAATCAAGTACAACACACACCACACAACAGAACCACATGCTTAGCATCAGTAATTATTAATTCATGGCTATATTTTTCTTACAAATGTCAAATTCATGAAACCTATCTCCCCCATATTTTTCCTCAATTGATACAAAGCTTGTTAACTTGTGTTTTCTGACAGATCCAACCATATCCAGATTATTCATGAATTAAAAAGAAAAATAGCCCAAAATGAGTCAAAATATTTTACTCAGAACATTACTGACTTTTAAACTTACCCTGAAAATTTTTGCATGAAAAAAAAAAAGATATGGTGTGGTGAATTTTAAAATTGTACCCAAAAAAACTGAATTTTTAAAATTCTATCAGACAGTGGCTTGAAATTTGATAAAACTGCCTTTTCAGTCACCTATGTGATGATACTGCTCCTCAGCTTCATCTGAATTTAAAGATCAGTGGCTGAGACCTTTTGAAAATGTGCTACAATGCACAAAGACGGAAAACAAAGAACCTTCAGAGAAAATTTTCAGGTGATCTGTCACTGGCTTTCTTTGAGACACTTTTTCAGGGCAGATATTCCTCAGAATTACTCAGAAATGTTTTACCTGCTCAGGCAATTACAAATAAACAAAAAAAGCACAAAATTGAGGGACAAACAGATATAAATTCACTGTAATAAGTAATCCATCATTGCCTTGTTTGCTTCTGAATCTTTCTTTTTCTTACACAAACTTCCACAAAGCTTAATTTTTGAAAATCTCAACTACCAGGAAAAGCCAGTTAAGTGTGGCTGAACTGGGTTCTTCCTCAACTACGATACAACCTAGGGGCAACAAATATTACCATGAATAAACTTATCTGACAGTCTCTCTGCAGTATTGGTTTGAATGCAGTTTTGTTTAGCTGTTACCCCATCAACGTGTACAAGCTTATCATTAATGAACTGTGTGATCATTTTTCACTGAGCTCATTTAAAGTACTGTAACTTGAGTAAACTACCACATAAAAAAGTAGAATGCTTTCTGTTCTTTCTGTTCTGCTTTCCTTCTGTGGGGCTCTCAGCAGCCTGTGGGCTCTGGGAAGTTGGTGCTGTTGAGTGGATCAGTGTCTTCTAAGAACTACACCCGGCATAGAAACGTGGCCATGATGATACAATAACGACCTCTAGGGGTAAATTTGAGATGTGGTCAAAAATGCACGTTAATTGGCATAGATTCATAGTCCAAGGTAAAGGTGGTGTGTTGAATAACCAAGTGCAATAAAGCTGTTTCATTCAAGTTAAATTTTTAAGAATCACATTGCAAAATGTATCACCGAAAAAAAAAAAATGGCCATCATTTTTTTTTGTCATTTCCCCCTGCAGTTTTATAAACATGTTAATTTATTCCAATCATCAGAAGGATCTGAGCGCTCATCTTTCGTAAGGTTCAGTCGTCCTTCAATTTATCATAGTTTTGTGTGGGTAGTGATTTTATTTACATTACACATTTTTATCTAATTACACAGTCAGTTCATTCGATAACACAAGACACAAGTTACATTCCCATGCTGCTCTATTGCAATACTAACATACCACAGTGTTTGGTAGATTATAAAGTTAAAGTTGCACAGGAGAAGAGAATATTAGTTCATGGGAAGCCGATCAGGTTGAATGAAAAGGCTGGAGTCAGACCAAAGTGTGACAAGGCCCAGCGCATGTGCTTCACTGAGTTGGCTTTCTGTGTGGATATGTAAATGTTTGTGGTTCCTATAATTTTCTTTGAGGTGTGTAGGAGATGAGGTCTTGCTATTTTAGTCCTCTGATTGAAGGGTTAAGATTAATTCTTGAAAATGGACTGCATCTCTTTTTTTTTAAATTAGATTTTATACCACATCAATACCAAACTACTTGCAATGAGTTGAAATTGGGCTATAAGTGTCACTTATAAATAATATTAGACATTTACTCACCACAAAACAGTGTTATTCATGCAAATTCATCCATCCATCTATTTTCTTAAAGCAGCCTTTCCGCCGGCTTTCCTTGGAGCCCATCTCATCTGAC
The DNA here is from genome assembly GCF_040054535.1 of Antennarius striatus. Taxonomy (NCBI): domain Eukaryota; kingdom Metazoa; phylum Chordata; class Actinopteri; order Lophiiformes; family Antennariidae; genus Antennarius; species Antennarius striatus. The sequence continues at coordinate 21,800,707 of NC_090778.1, forward strand.
TGTATTTAAAATTGCATGCTTACAGGCCCCCTTCTGTGTGGTTGTGTCTGTTTCAGGGGCATGTACACACAATATACAGTATATGCGTGTTTATGATCGGTATATGAGTGGAAAAAATAATTTCTCCAAAGCGAGATTAATTAAGTATACTTCTTCTTCTTCTTGACTACCGGCGAGAGTTGGGGGGCACGTTTTTGGAGGTTTGAGGAAGCCGGAGAACCCAGAGAGAACCCACGCAGACAGTCACCGGGAGAAAATCATGGAAATTCATCAAAAAAAAGCTCTGGTGGCAAATTTTTATGTGTGATCATTGTGACCGGTAGAAAATGTCCCTCCTGAGCCACCAGAGTTGGGTAGCAGTCAGCTCCTCCTACCAATCAGCCAGGAATTGGTATAAGGTGTTACCATGCTTCCTTTCTGGCTAGGAGTTGACTGCTACACATGCTGCTGTAAGTTGTCTTCTGTTTTTATCTTTAAGTGCTTTGTATGTGTTCTTAGATTTCTTTTTCACATATTAGGTTTTGCTCAGTGGCCTTCCTCATGCTCACACAGGTGGAGTCCTGGAGAGGATTGTTCCAGAGGAGGTAAAAGGCCAATTTCTTTTGTGCACAAATTAGTTTATCTGGCAGAGGTATTTATTTAACCTGTCCTTTTTCATTGTAGACAGACTGCCACTGCTGTTTTGTTTTCATAGTTTTGTTTCATAGTTTGGTTTTTATTGTTCTATTTTGTTCAATTTTATTGGTTAGGCTATTGTGCCCTTTTATACTCCTTGTATTTATTCTAGGCTTGTGTTTTCCCCTAAGACAACATATTGAACTTTGGCGGCAGTCCCGCTAACTTTTGACATGTTTTTAATTGTTCTTTCCCTTGCATGAGTGCTGTGGGGCCGGCGATGGTGGAACTGTTCAGACGGTGGAGCCATCGGTGGTCGGGGTCCGTTGCTTCAGCTCCACACTCCCATTAGTTTGTGTGTAGTGGTTTCCTCAGCCTTCACATGTTATACTTTTATCCCTTGTCTTTTTGGTTTGTGTGCTGTGTGAGTGTGTGTGTCGGGCACGGAGCTTGGTGAGTGCTCCGGCCTCGATTGGCTCCCTGATTAGCCACCTCGGAAGCAGCACGAAGGAGAGTCCGTGCAAAAATTTTCACATGCGTTGTGTTGTCTCGTGGAGAGGATTGAATGATGCATCCCAAGTGGAGTGCGTCGTGCCCCCACACTTCTCAGAGATCAATTTGTTGAACATGTTTATGATGCTAATCTTCGCAGGGAGATAAAACGTATAGTGCGGCAGCATCCTGAGTACACACTCTTAGATATAAGAGCAGAGGCCATTCGCTGGGAGCGGGAGGGACAACCTGATGAGTCAAGAGCCAGGAGCTATTCGGTGCCCTCCTTAGTGCCATGCAGTGCTCTGAGGCTAAGACAGCTATTGGTTATACGGAAATGGGAGAGTTGAAGCAGATGCTACAGAAACAGGAACAGCTTGATCAACTAACAAAGGGTCTATTAGCACTGCAGACAGCTTCCATGTCCCGTAATAGAACCTCTACTCGACGACCAAATCTAGACACTGTTGTGTGCAGGCATTGCCAAAGAACAGGACATATGCCAACCGGTGCAACAACAAACCTGTTTATTTCCAGGTTAGGCCTCTTACACCTCCGCAGCATGCTACTACCATCTCTGCTGTTCAGGATGCGGGAAACTGCTCCCCCCTGGTGTGAGTAGCCAAGCATCAGGAGGGAAAGACAATGGCTCTGAGATGCCTGGGCCAATGCCATCGACCATTGGCCCTAACCTGGTTGCACCTTGCCCCAAGGTAACAGTTAGCTTGGGTAATGTACCTGTGAAACTCCTGCTGGACACCGGTTCAATGGTGACAACAATTTCTGAAAGCTTCTTCCTCCAGCATTTCCAGGGTGCCCGTAGGTCTTGTCACTGGTTGCAGCTGCGTGCTGCAAACGGCGTACATATTCCCTATGTTGGCTATGTAGAATTGGACGTGATAGTTTTTGGCAAGGTTATACCTCAACGAGGTATATTGTTAAAGACCCCCCAGACCAAACCTGTCCCTCAGGTGCTCCTGGTATCTTGGGCATGAACGTGATTACAGAGTGCTATCGGCAGCTATTAACTCAACATGGCGTTGACCTTTTTGACCTACCTGTAGTGCAGCAGACCCCTCCCTCATGGCAGCAGGCGCTACAACATTGTCACAAAGCTCAGTTCTGTGCCACAAAAGCCATCAGAGGGTTGGCACGAGTTAGGGGTAGACGGCCCATTACTATACCTAGAAGCGCAATAAAATGGGTTACAGCTACATATGCCTCACACTTCAGTGAGTTTTCAGGCGGGGCCTTGATTGAGCCTCTTGGTGACGGTAGGTGCCTCCCTGGGTGTGTTAATCTGTTAAGCGATGGTCACTGTGAATAAGGGCACAGTGTATGTGCCATTAGTAAATGTAGGCGAGACAGATGTCCTTCTGCACCCCCTGCCAACCCATAGCTCTCTTGAGTCAGGCACAGATTGTCAGTTGGCCAGAAGGGATCTCCACTGTAGAACATGGGTCGAGTGAGATTACAGCCACAATGTCCACACAAGCAGTGCAGGGCAACCCTGTGAGAGAGCATATTGAGGCTATGAATTTATCTGCCCTTTCTGAACCAGAGCAGGGAAAAGTGAGGTCTATGCTGCTGGGACACGAGACAGTATTTGCAGCTTCTGACCTGGACCTTGGTTGTACTAACCTTATGACACATGACATCCCCTTATTGGACGACATCCCAATTAGGCAGAGGCATAAGCGCATCCCCCCCTCTGAAGTTCGGGCCCACATACGTTATGTGGTGAGAGTGTTTTATCCAGCAAAATACCAAAATAAAACCAAAGTACAAGGTGGGTGTTTTTACAGCCAAAACGGGAATTCTTTTATTGATACGCAGATCATCAGTACAGATCAATTGGCCCTGGATGCATGTCTCCTGACCCTTTTATAGTCACAGTCCTTCATTCTTGTGTACGTGAGAGGTTTGCCTGTCTTATTCATGGGAAAACAGGAAACATCAGATTTCCCGGCAACTATCCAAACCTAGGTAACCACCCCATGTCAGGTTGTCCCGCTTCCTGTCTTCCTATTTTTTGAACAATCTGGTTATTTGTTGCCAAACTTGAAAATGTGTTTCCTCTGATTTGAAATGTGACCTACACATGCATTATTTCACTTCCACATAATCCCTCCTCTTTATGAGATTATCATAAACTACTCGTCAAAATAATGTATGGTGAATCAGCATGTAGGTCTGTATGTGTGTGACTAGGATTGGTGGCGCTATAAGTTTAAGGTTAAATATATGGTTGTGTGAACTCTAAACATAGTGATAGGTGAAAAAAACATTCCATATACTGATATATGAACTTAACACGAATACACTAACATAACTGGTAATCTGTTACCATTCCACTGATGGGGGTGAAAAACCTGGCGGCTGTTTTTAACCAGGAAAAGTCCCTCATCGGCCCTCTTCCCCGTTGGGCGACCTTACACATTGAATCCTAACAGACAGACCAAATACATCACACACTGAAATCATATACTGAAACACAGAATGCATTCTAATAATTCTGAATGGTATGAATTAGATTACCTTTTCCTTTATAGAACACACAGAATAGTGAGAATAATGTCATAGTGATATCCTGGTGATATATCCGTATGTAGTTGTATTGTATATCCATATCAGCCATTGTCCATCGTTCTTTATAACAGTTCTTCCTCATTGTTGAAGATTGTGAACACATTTGGCATGTTCTCCCTCCTCTGCGTCAGAAGAATTCTGCGCATCAGTTCATCAGCCGTTAGCATATTTAGCATTTGCACTTCCTGTGTGTCCATAATGAGGTTCAGTCCTCTTTTCCAATGTTCTTATACACCATTCCCTCAGGATAGACCAGCTTGATCATGGCTGTGCGGTGCTTCCTGGAGCGGCTGTGACTCCAGCGGATGTCTCTTGCTCTTTAGCTTCAGAATCTGAGTCGGGCTCCTCAGAACAGTCCCCTGAGTCCCCAGATTGCCTGTTGATTGCCACATCAGGCTGCACATTACTCCCATCAACAACCACATCAATTTCCTCATTGTTTCTCAGTTTTACACTGACATTGTATACTGTATACACTCCTGTACCTCCTCATTCCACCACCAAGTCTCCTTATCTACTTTCCTTCCAGATGACACACCAAGTACTCTCCTACCTGTCTCCCTGATCACATTAGCTGTAGTTGTCCAGTCATCTGGAAGCACCTCCTGACCACCCAGAGCCTGTCTTAACTCCTTCCTAAAAGTCATGCAACACTCTTCCTTTTTCAGCTTCCACCATTTCGTCTTCTGCTCTGCCTTTGCCCTCTTCATCTTCCTCACCACCAGAGTCATCCTACACACCACCATCCTATGCTGTTTGGCTACACTCTCACCTACCACTACTTTGCAGTCACTGATCTCTTTCAGGTTACACCGTCTACACAAGATGTAGTCTACCTGTGTGCTCCTACCGCCACTCTTATAGGTCACTCTATGTTCCTGCCTCTTCTGGAAGAAAGTATTCACTACAGCCATTTCCATCCTTTTTGCAAAGTCAACTACCATCTGTCCTTCTGCGTTCCTCTCCTGGATACCAAACCTGCCCATCACCTCCTCATCACCTCTGTTTCCTGCACCAACATGTCCATTGAAGTCTGCTCCAATGACAACTCTCTCACTTCTAGGCATGCTCTGCATCACTTCATCAAGGTCCGACCAGAATTTCTCCTTCTCCTCCAGCTCACATCCTACCTGTGGAGCATACCCGCTAACAACATTGAACATCACACCTTCTATTTCTAGCTTCAGACTCATCACTCTATCTGACACTCTTTTTACCTCCAGGACATTCCTAACAAACTCCTCCTTCAAGATAACTCCTACTCCATTTCTCTTCCCATCTACACCATGATAGAACAACTTGAACCCTGCTCCTAAACTTCTAGCCTTGCTACCTTTCCACCTGGTCTCCTGGACACACAGTATGTCTACCTTCCTCCTCTGCATCATGTCAACCAACTCTCTACCTTTTCCTGTCATAGTTCCAACATTCAACGTCCCTACTCTCAGTCCTATACTCTTGGTGTTCCTCTTCTCTTTCTTCGTGCGAACGCACTTTCCTCCTCTCCTTCTTCGACCAACAGTAATCCAATTTCCACCGGCGCCCTGTAGGTCAACAGCGCCGATGGCGGTCATTGTTAACCCGGGCCTCGACCGATCCGGTATGGAAGTCATAGGTTTGATTCGTATCTTTGATTTGGCAAAAGTTTTACGCCGGATGCCCTTCCTGACGCAACCCTCTGTATTTATCCGGGCTTGGGACCGGCACAATAAGACACTGGCTTGTGTCCTCTTGCGGCTACATTATGTCGTCATCTCAGCCTCTAACACGTAAATCTGATTGGGAGAAATGAGACACACAAGCACACATCCCCCTGCCCAATTTGGGGCAAGGAATCATTTGTGTCTTGGTGTTAGTCTTGTTAGTTATGTGGTTGAGCTTTAGTTAAGTGCAACTGTAGTTTTCGTGAATTCTTTACTAAATCATCAAATGTCTTTTGGCATTTTCATAGTCTCGACATCTTATTCTCCACTCTTTCTCTCTCTTGCTTGAGTTGACATGTGTCTGAATGAATTATTACCAATTTTTCCAAATTAAAAATTCTCTCCTATCATTCTTAAAACTGTTGTCCTTGTTCATGGGTTCCGGCTGCCGCAGGAGGGCCCTTCCCCGGCAGCCAAAAATCCAAGACAGGACATGGGGGTGTGGTTTGCTATTTTCTACAGTCTCAAGGAAATACACTTTCTGACCACATCCCTTGAGAATTTCAAATCATCTTTTATTTTTTATTTCAGTCTTTCCTCAAAAGCTGTTTTAAGATGTGAATGAATGAAAGATATGTTAAAAACCTTAAAGAGAAATTATTTTCCCCTGCTAAATACACGTACAATCATATGTTACACAAGAATGCACAAAAAGCCAACTATCACAGTTAGACAACACAGCATTCACTAAATAAACACATTAAAAAAATCCAGAGTAAATCATGTCAAGAATTATGAAAAAAATAGACCTTTTAAGACCTAAGGAGGCTGGCCTCCTTCAACATCTGTCCTAAGCTCCTTCTCATGTTCTATCAGTCCGTAGTCTCCAGTGTGCTGTCATACGCCATTGTGTGTTGGGGTGGGGGGGCCAGGAAAAGAGATATGGACCGTCTGAACAGACTCATCCGCAGAGCGGGCTCAGTGGTCGGGCTGAGCCTGGACTCTGTGGAGACACTTCTGGAGAGCAGGACCATGTCTAAAATTAAGGCTATCATGAATAACACCAGGCACCACCTACACACCACCTTCTCCCAGCAGAGAAGCACCTTCAGCGGCAGACTGCTGTCACACAGCGCCTCCACAGAGAGGCTGAGGTCCTCCTTCGTGCCCCGTGCCATCAGGGGGTACGATGACTCTCTCAGGAGGAGCGGGGGGGAGGTGGCGAGGTCAGCACGGGGTTGAATGGATTTAATTTAATTTAATTTTCATTGAATTTTATACTGTTTATATTTTAATACTGTAATATTTTTTAAATTTTATACTATTTATATTTTAATTTTATACTGTTTATATTTTAGTTATAGTTTAGTATACAAGTCCTGTTAGTGCTGCATGTGTCTGTCTGTTAGTGTAGTGTATGTCCTGTGATGTCAGTGTTTCTTTTTCTCCTGGTGTTTATCGTGTATTATTTGTTATGTAATGCCTGAGCAGTGGATATATACAATTTCCTCCGGGATTAATAAAGTATCTATCTATCTATCTATCTATCTATCTATCTGCTTTAAGTCAGTAAAAGCAGTGTGTCCGTCAGACGTCCAAGTCATAGTCAGTCATGGCCAAATGTCTTCCCCACGTGTGATGTCATTTGGGGTTGAGAGATCTCTGTAAAATCATGGATCCAAAAACTTAAACACATCATGTATGTTCATTTTTCACTCACGATCGTTTGTATGTGGTCCAGACCAAACGTATACACCTCTAGAGTAATAATTTGGCCAAAATACCCACGTGATTTTTTTCACGAGCGGAAAGAGCAAAGACAAATATCATTATAAAGAAAAAAGAAACATGTGGCATTTGTCCATATATATATAAAGTAAAATGTTTATCATTAAAAATACAAGCAGAATTGTGAGTCAAGGTTTGCATTTATCAAATTAAATAATTTATCAATCAGTTAATAAACAGGAGTCTACTGTAATCTTTCACCTTTTAGTTCAGCTGGGAGTGGCTGATTTACAGATTCTTTACCGCTCTGAGCTCTGACACTGGTTTCCAGCCCCCAATAGGTTCTTAACGGACAAGATGTGGTTTTCTGTGGTGATTTAGGCCATTCAACAAAAGGCACCTTGGTTCATGAGTGATTGAATGAAAAGATAAAACATCCTGATTTGCTTCTGATCTGAATAAACATTATCATGGGCTGAATCCTGTGTTCCTAAGGTCAACCTATAATCTAATAAACAACTATGAACTGTTGACAACATTACTTCCTCAGTCATTAGAATCATAATCATAACGTGTGGGTCTGTCTATGTTTTTCATAATACAGTAGTGTTGTTGTGTGTATTTGTATCTAAAGTGTTCATAGGTCAGAGCATTGAAGAAAATACACCTTTCTCCACTGTCTCTTCATGACTGCACTTACGGCCTTGTTGCTGGATGAACACATGACTCGTGTCTCTCATCCAGTCTTTAGTGAACATCATCATAGGTATCTGGTGTTGCCACCTTTGCATTTCCTTTGCTTTGTGAAAGTATCCCAGAATGCTACTTTGGAACAAACAGGACATCTTGGCAAAGTCAGTTTGAGTGTCTTTAGGTATCAGAAAGAAAAATTGTTGCAGACAGGATGTGAAAACAGTGAAGACAGACGCAGAGTCCTATCCTATCGCATCCCCTACATGACTGTTTCTCCGTCTCATCAAACATACTTTTTCCTTCATTACTTCATTTAACTGCAAGCCTCTTAGAAATTACATAATCCCTCCTCATGGAATTTAACATTCTCTTCATACAATAACCCCCTCAGCCACTTGGGCACAGCCAAACAGGGTGCCACAGAACATCGCTGGGTGGCCGAGCTAGCTGTTTTTGACTACACTGTGCGGTAACGGCCAGGGCACAGCAACGGCAATGCGGATTACTTGTCTAGGCAACATTCTTCCCAAGAGGAAGTAATAATCTGCCCACCCCACCTTGGGACCGCGGTGCCGGGGACTGTTTGAGGATCTGTTGTTGAGTCAGAGTCAATGGTTCAACACACTATCTCGACTGCCCCGGAGTGTTCCATCGACGATCTGGTAGCATTGCAGAGAGCGGACCCAGCCATTAGTGTTATACTCCCTTTCCTCCAGCAACAGTGGATGCCAGGCCGTGCGGAGAGGCAGGGACTCAACCCTGCAGCATTGGGACTCCTACGTCAGTGGAGTCGACTCACGTCAAGAGCTGTGCTGTTGTACAGGACCCATCGGCGCCCTGATGGCGGACAGTGGGTGTAACAGGTAATTCTCCCAGAGAGCCTGAGAAAAGAAGTGTTCTAGCAGCTGCACAATCACCATGGTCACCAAGGTATTGAGCGCACTACAGACCTAATACAGCAGTGATGTTATTGGCCAGATATGATCAAAGAGATCAAAAGTTGGTGCCAAACATGTGAGAGATGTAGTGTTGCTAAGAATACACAGCCTATGGGACATCTGCTAGCCTCCAGACCCAATGAAATCTTGGCTATTGACTTTTCGTTCCTAGAGCCTGCCAGGGATGGGAGAGAGCAAGTGTTAGTAATGACTGACGTGTTCTCCAAGTTTACACAGGCGATCCCCACCGCAGTGGCATAAGTTAACCAGGGAGTGGTTTTACAAATATGGAGTCCCAGCACGGTTGCACGTAGACCAGGGACGCAGTTTTGAAAGCACAATCATACAACAGTTGTGTGAGCTGCATGGAATCAGGAAGTCCAGAACCACACCATATCATCCTCAGGGAAATGGAAAGTGTGAGCGTTTTAACGGGACCCTCCATGACCTTCTTCGCACTCTGTCAACTGACCAGAAGCACAGATGGCCGTGAGTACCTTCAACAGGCACTGTTCAGTTACAACAACACCCCCATCAAACTACAGGTCAATCACCCTTTTTCTTGTTGTTTGGCTGTGAACCTCAGCTACCAGTGGACTTTCTTTTAGGTCGAGTGGAAGAGCCAACTTCAGGGGAAGTCTGCCACTGGGTCCGGGAGCATCAGCAACGAATACAGGTGGTAGTGGAAAATGCTTGGGAGAGGGTAAAGAAGGTGGCTGCTCTGCGGAAAGATAGAACAGACCAACAAGCCCAGGAGGTGGTCCTACCAGCAGGACAACATGTTTATCTAAGGGACTACTCCCACCGGGAGAGAAATAAAATCCAGGATGTCTGGACCACTGACATCTTCCAGGTGGTGAGACCCCCTCAGCAAGGTGACGTTGTGTATGCTGTCGCCTTCCTCATGCTCACACAGGTGGAGTCCTGGAGAGGATTGTTCCAGAGGAGGTAAAAGGCCAATTTCTTTGTGCACAAATTAGTTTATCTGGCAGAGGTATTTATTTAACCTGTCCTTTTTCATTGTAGACAGACTGCCATGGCTGTTTTGTTTTCATAGTTTTGTTTCATTGTTTGGTTTTTATTGTTCTATTTTGTTCAATTTTATTGGTTAGGCTATTGTGCCCTTTTATACTTATATTTATTCTAAGCTTGTGTTTTCCCCTAAGACAACATATTGAACTGTGGCGGCAGTCCCGCTAACTTTTAACATGTTTTTAATTGTTCTTTCCCTTGCATGAGTGCTGTGGGGCCGGCGATGGTGGAACTGTTCAGACGGTGGAGCCATCGGTGGTCGGGGTCCCTCGCTTCAGCTCCACACTCCCCTTAGTTTGTGTGTAGTGGTTTTGCACAGTTTTCATGTGTTATACTTTTATCCCTTGTCTTTTTGGTTTGTGTGCTGTGTGAGTGTGTGTGTCAGACACGGAGCTTGGTGAGTGCTCCGGCCTCGATTGTCTCCCTGATTAGCCACCCCGGCCGTCCTGCAGTGCTCATGCAGGTAATTGAGACCTGATAGGTCTGTTGGTGTTCATGTTCTTCTTACTCTTTTAATAAAGTTTTTAGTCTTGGGGGAAGATCTTTGTCTCTGCCCATTATTGGACCGTCGCTTGTGCAAATTTTCGATATCTGTGGCCTGGTTATGAACTTAAACAAGTCTTACAATTTGGTTATTTAGTGTTCCTGAACTCTATTCTGAGTTCCCAGTGTATTTCAGCAGGTACATCATGTTTCATTTTTATTTTACCAATAGATAATTCAGGATAATTTTAACACTGCATCCACAAAACATGACATATTGTGATTTAACCGTGTTGTTTTCGAACAATCCCACATCAATACGACTTTTAAGCCAATCTTTTTCTATAAGCAGCTCATGATTTTAGTCTACACTGTTCTTCTGTAACATAACACGTTAAAGTCTTTCTGCGAATAACAACATTGATTTTATTTCTTTACAAAATTTGTTATCTAGAGATATCTAATCTTATCTTGAAAACCAGACATAGTCTGTATGAAGGCGTGTTAATTGAAGTGTAGAATAAAACGCGCTGGAACATTCCGTAATTAGGAGCAGGTTTAACCAAGCAACTGTGAAATGCATACATACACATACACATACACATACACATACACATGCACACAACTTTTAAACCACAGAAGAGGAAATGCTTGACTAGAAAAGAACGAAGTAAAATTCTTCCAGTTTCCATTACCGACACCACAGAAAAAACACGCAGAGAAGTCCCTGCAAGGAAATTCCAACAACGTGCAGCTCAGCCGCACGCAACGTGTCGCTCAAAATTCCAACTAAGTGTCTTGTCGCCTGCGGGATGCGGGCGTCTGAGACTGCGGGCGTGGGCTGTGGTACTGCCTGCCTGTCTGCCTACCTGTCTGTCTGTCTCCAGAGCCTCACGGTTGAGAGCGGTCCCATCATCAGTCAGCATCAAATCTATGCACCTGCCTGTGGAACCTGTTCCTGGAGCTTTGCTTTGCTTTGCTTTTTCAGCGTTTCCCACTGCACCAGTCTGCCACGTCATTAGATTACTATGAAATTGTACTCGGTAGGAATGTTTCTTTTGTCCGCCAAAATTTTTTTCATGAATAATTAAACAAATCTTAAGCTAAAAAGAGAAATCACGCAACATAGGTATTATAAATAGCCCTCCTTTTGTTCAAAGACTGGCGCACGTTTCATTACTGTCTTAGGCGTGATGCTCGAAGAAGGAAGTAGGAAGAAAAAAATAGTAATGCATCCAATATTAGAAAAAGAAAATACCTTTCAACAAACTTTACTCGTATTTACGCGTCATTCGACATCAGAAATACCCTGAAAATGAACACCAGCCTACTTCATTCCTGTGATTATTTTTATTTCATTAGTATATGGGTCTGACTTGAAAACATCAGTATTGTTAATGCAGTGGTGGTTATACGTATTATAATTTGTGATAGTTTTATAGATAGATTGGATATTAACTATAGATTTTATATATTGTCATGTATGATATAACTGTTGTGGTTGTAATTATCGTTGTGGACTCAGTGTTTTTCTCCCACCGTCTATCTTCCTCTCCCATGTCTTTTCTTATAGGTGCCGTCAGAAATACTTGGTTATAATTTAGTGCTATATCAACAAAATTTACTTGAAATTGACTTAAGACGTCTCAGATAATGTGAAGTAGTTTTACAGGGTATTTCAGTAATCTTAACACTGCTCACTGTTCAACATTTCCTTAGTAAGGGACGTTTAATTGAATGCTAAGGTCATGTTTGTGGATACATGATCCGTATTTGAAAAACAACGCTCATTTAGTGTATTAATTAGAGTGGTTTTTCTGTCTCACCTTATTTTTATCTTTATTAATACAAATAAAGCAGATTACAGGAAATAAAACAGGCGCATATTTATAAACATACCATCACCGTACCTTTTGGTTTATGAGTGGCGCAATTCTCATAACTGCCTAGGGTGTGGCGCTCGATGGAGGAAGGAGAGAAAAAAAACAATGAACCATCTCAAAATAAACAAAAAAATCCTGACAATAAATCGCGTCACTCGAAGTTATAAAATGCCTGAAGATCAGCTGAGGCATTATTTACGGCAGCTGCGATTTTGACGCCGCAACAGGACGCATTTCGCAGGTGAATATTCTAACTTTCGATAAACATCATTTTTATTTTATTTTTTATGTTTACATAATAATCTTAATCAAAATACTTCATATGCTAATATTTAAGATGGGATGCGCCTCACATATGTGGTATTTTGAAGAATATTCAGACTATATTAGTTAATGTAGTTTAAACATAAAGGCTGATTTTATTTTATTATTTTTATTGCAGAGATGAATCGGTTTTTGTGCATATTGGGTGCAGGCCTTTACCTGTGCTTGCTGTGGCAGGTGAATGCCGGTGAGTTATTTTACAAACAGCTGTAAATAAATAAATAAAATAAATAAATTTATGTAAGATGCTACTTTTGATTACTTATCATCTCTTTTTTGAAATCTAAAATATCTAAATATTTGGAGTACGCGTTACAACATAATTATTCAATTAAATCATTACAAAACGGTAGCAAATTCAATTGAACATTTTTTTGCATTCAGAATCACGTCTGAGTAGGGGGGAAATTGAAAGAGCTGTGAAAGAAGCAAAAGAAATTGTGGACTCAAACTATAAATATTCCAGAATGGAGTAAGTACACAAAGTTGCTGAATTGAAGCATGAACTTTGCAGTAGGCTATTATTACCAATGATAACTTTCTAACATCTGATCTCTCCACCTAACACAGAGGCCTCGCCCGAGTGAGGAGGGAAACAGTGAAGCCTGTAGATGTCCTACGGTTCGTAAAGCAGCCTTGTGGGATAACACGTAATGCTGCTCGTGCTGCTGATTATATGCATAATACTATTGCACTGCTCAATAAGCAGCATTTGAAAAGACGTCAAAAACGCTCAATCGGTGCCACAGGTGGGTAGCCTTCACAAATGCTGTAAATAAGGAATCACCTTCCTTGCAATGCTAAAATTACAGCTTTATGGTGGAACAGGAGTCAAGAACTATAAAGTTTGTGTTGAAGTGGACTGATTTTTGTTCAAAATTATAGGAAAATCTCACTTTATATTATTTTGCAATTAATTCTGTCCACAAAGTGTACATTATCCACAGTAGACTTTTGATCAATATCAGTTAAGATCTCTGAAGAGGATATGTGGTTTAAGTCAAATAACTGGATGAATATCTCTAACAACAAATTAAGCTCACAGTGGAAATGTTGCCCTAAAAAGTTCCATACAACCTGGGTAAACTGACTTGTTCATTCTTTTGATTCTCTACCCAGACCTGATCACATCAGAGGTCCTAGAAGTCGTAGCTGAGTTGACCGGCTGCTCTCCCCAGCAACGGCCTCCATCTTGCTTACCCTTCTCTCCTTCCAAGATGTTTCGCCCTGCAGATGGTGCCTGCAACAATCGGTAACACACCTATTAAATAACAAGCATTCATTTTTTGTCATACTTTATTCTTTTCTATATAATTGCTTTTGCTCTGTGAAAAAGATCAATGAATATGAGGTGCTGTGAGCCTTATCATTAAAACAACAAAGATGAAAACATTTTCATTGACTGAATTATTTCTCACTCAGACAAAATGCCCGTTTGGGATCCTCCAACACACCCTTAACCCGCTGGCTCCCTTCTCAGTACCAGGATAATATGTCGCTTCCTATAGGCTGGGACATCGATCTGCCAGTCAACAGTTTTCCTCTCCCATTGGTAATGTATAGAGATTATTATTTTTAGTCAATGCAATGTGAATGACAAATAGAGAATTGACACTGCTGTATATATGCTTTTCAGTACAGACACGTTACTTATTTTCTGCATTGTGTCCTCAGGCTCGTGAAGTGTCCAATCAAATTCTTCGCACAGCAAACAGTGATGTGGAAAGTGACTCAATATTCACTTTTCTGTTGACAATCTTTGCCCAATTGCTTGACCATGACCTGACTCTCACCCCTCACTCTCCTGTCATCCGCTCATTCAATGATGGCATTGACTGTGACATGACCTGTGATCGTACAGAACCCTGCTTCCCTATTCAGGTGAATATTTTAATAAAAGAGCAATTAATTAATTTTTATTAGAAGAGCAACACAAATCTACACAAATGCTAACATAATGTTATTTTAACAGATTCCCAGTAATGACCCTCGCTTTGGCCAAAACTCAGACGAGTGCATCCCCTTCTTTCGTTCCGCACCAGCTTGTGGTTCTGGCAGCACAGGCTACTTTTTTGGTCAGGGCACAATCCGTCAACAGATGAACGCTCTCACAGCTTTCATTGATGCAAGCGAGGTGTACGGTTCAGATGAGGTCAAAGCTCGCTCCCTCCGAGACTTCACAACAGAACAGGGTTTGATGAGGGTAAACACAATGTACAGTGACAACGGCCGGGAGTTACTGCCCTTCACCTCTGCGGACACCAACATGTGTGCCACACGAGTTGCCATTACAAATATCAGTAATGCCAGGGAGGTACCCTGCTTTGTGGCCGGTGAGTACCAGCAAAATACATAGCTAACAATTCATTCAAGGTATCATACAGGGCTAACAAAGACTTATTTCCTAAACATGTAGGTGATGAACGAGTGGATGAGAACATTGCTTTAACCTCTTTGCACACACTGCTTCTGCGTGAACACAACCGACTGGCTCGTGCTTTGGCACGACTCAATCCTCACTGGGATGGAGAGAGACTCTACCAGGAAGCACGCAAGATCATGGGAGCGTACTTTCAGGTTAGAGAGAGGCCTGGCTTCATGATGCATTAAAGGTTGAGGGGATACTTTCTTTAACTTTCTTCATTTTTTTTTTGCACTATAGATTATAACCTTCAGAGACTTCTTAGAATTAATTGTTGGTCCAGAAATCTTTGCCGCAAAGTTGGCTACCTACCCTGGTTATGATGAAAACGTGGACCCCAGCATCTCCAATGTGTTCGCTACGGCTGCTTACCGATTTGCTCACCTAATGATTCAGCCTTTCATATTTCGTCTTGATGAGCAGTACAATGAAGATGAAGAGTTTCCCAACGTACTGCTGCATACGGCTTTCTTCACACCATGGCGAGTTATTTTTGAAGGTATGTTTTTCATTTTTAATTTATTGATCCTTCCCAATCAGACAATAAATACAGCTGGCAAAAAAATCTAAATGGCTTGAATTACTCAGGTGGCATCGATTTGCTCATAAGGGGATTAATCGGCAGTAAGGCCAAGTTGAATACACAGGAACACATGATGCCTGACGAGCTGAGGGAGAGGCTGTTCGAAATCACATCTAGGTTAGCTCTGGATCTCGGTTCTCTAAATATGCAAAGAGGCAGAGACCATGGACTCCCAGGTATTTACTTAGCTTTGATACTTTTTGAAGATACATCTCGACTTTTGCATACATTGCACATCAGATATTTAATGTGTGGCAACATTTTTGTGCTGTGCCCCTTTTAAGGCTACAACCAATGGCGTAAGTTTTGTGGACTGTCACAACCACAAAACTTTGCACAACTAGCTGCAGTGCTGAACAACAGTGATCTGGCAAAGAGATTTTTGGGTCTCTACGGAACCCCTGATAATATTGATGTGTGGGTGGCTGGAGTGGCTGAGCCTTTTGTTCCTGGAGGAAGAGTGGGGCCCTTGTTTGCCTGCCTGATTGCTACTCAGTTTGAGAAGATTCGCAATGGAGACAGGTATACTACCACAACAATGTCGATGAAGATGAACTTATGAGCATTGTCTTTTAAATGAACAAGTTGTTCTATTTCAGACTTTGGTGGAAAAACCATGGAGTCTTCACTGATGACCAGAAACGCTCCCTTGAAAGTGTCTCATTTTCCCGCATCATCTGTGACAACACAGGGATCACTGACGTACCGAAAGAGGCTTTCCTGTTCAGGCCTCGATCTTCAGGTTACACAGATTGCAAAGACATCCCTGCCATTGACCTCAGTCCATGGAAGGAGTCTAGTGAGTTCATATTGTTTTTAAATGTTCTTACCCCAGAGGACAAACCTCTCATTCATGACTTGATGCATACTTCTTTCAGCACCGTGACACCCCTTATATGAAAAATGGCCTCTCCATGAAGTTACTCTGTTCTGTTGAGCTTCTAATTGTACTCTCTTGTGCTTCGTCACTGGGGAACATAATTCTATTGCTATCGGTATCTCCGCAACTCAGAAACTGACACCAAAAAAAACCTGTTAAAAAGCACCAAAGTGTCTCATTTTGATTTTGTTCAAAACTAATTCTTTAAAATGATGTACTCTGTTTTACCACACAGAACCCCACGGACAACCTGGTATGCAAGGCCCTCAAGGACCACCTGGTATGCAAGGCCCTCAAGGACCACCTGGTATACAAGGCCCTCAAGGACCAGCTGGTATTCCAGGCCCTCAAGGACCACCTGGTTATATGGCAAAAGTTGCCTTCGCTGTGAGGTTGGGCAACGACTTCCCTGATGCTGGCAGACCCCTCATCTTCCGTCAGGTCTTGAGCAATGACCAGGACAGCTATGACACAAACACAGGGTACTTTACCTGCCCAATATCTGGTGTTTATGAGTTTCAGTTCCACTGTACCGCCAACAAATTTGCTTTAAAACTGTCACTAATGTGTAACTATACTGTTATTATGGAGTCATTCACCAGCAGACAAAATAATTTCATTACATCCAGTGGCAGTGTGATCTATAACATTAAAGTGGGTGACAGAGTTTGGTTGATGGCTGATCACGGCAGTAATGGTCTGACTAGTGACAGCTACTTTACCGGTCATCTGTTGTATAGCTATTAATAGCCTGGATTTGTTGTAGTTCAGGCATGGAATCTTGAAATCTGTACAAAAAAGTGTTTGACCATGTGTTCAGTTCGGATCATTGTAAGAAATGATCTGACTACAGAAATTTTGATGTCTCTCAAGAAAAAGAAACAAATTTGTCGGCCCATTAACTGAACAATCACATGATAGCAGATTCTCCTCTCGTCCTGTGACAGTTACTTATATACATGTGCCTTTCAGGACATAAAAATATCTTTTTTTAAACATACTTAATGTAAATGTAAAAACTGTTGAGAACCCCTTCTCCTACACAGGCATAATTACACAAATTATGCTTGTCTTCATAATTTGTGTAATTATGAAGACAGGCATATGCTCTTCCAAAATATACATTTTTTTGGTTTAAAGTTCAGCTTAGCTATGTTCGGAGTTGCTGAATTCACCAGTCTCTGTGTACTTTTGACAATAATTTATCATGGAGTTGTCCCCCTCTAAAGCTAAAAAGTCTATCTAAGTTTAATTGTTTAAGTATATCACAGTTTAAATGTTAAATCGTCGACTGTTTTAAACTTTAAAAACTATTATATACTATAACTTTTTAAAACTAGGACAATATATAACCTATTAAATCTTTTCTATCAAGGGAAACATTAATGATGTGCTGCTATCTGCATTGGACTGTAAAAGATCTTTGATCTTATTCTGTCAGTCTAACTTAGGGAAAACTGTGAAAATTATGTATTAACTGAATTTTATTTCTGTTCTTTTCCTTTTGTTTCACTCTTCAATTTTATCTGGAAAACATTCATAAATACTGCCTTCCCACAGCAGTTTCGAAATATATTAACTTCATTCAAAACTATGTTTCTTGTCTGCTCCATTGGCTCCCATTATTTTGGGTTTGAAGGTTTTAATCATAATGTTTATATTAACAATGAGATGCGGTAGTGTTCATGGCTGTTGAGGCACTGACATTAGAGTCAGATTTAAACATTTATGAGCCAAACAGAATGACGTCATTGCCATTGAATTAGACCGTAGCTGCGCACTTTGTTTTGAAATTGCAGCGTTGCGTCTCCGTTAAAGTAATGCAGCACCGTGAACCTTGTGCTCTCGCCCGCCCCCCGCGGTGACACAGAGTACTGCGTGTGTCACCTTGTACTTGTTTATCTGCGATTTTACGCGGTTAGCAACTAAATATGTAATACAAAGATATTAAATAGATTAGGCTGATCATGTTAAATTAGAATATGTATAAAAAGTGTCTGAAAACATTATATTGGTGACGTGAAAAGAGACTGAAACAATCTGTTTCCAATGCCAAGCCTGAACCAATGCTTCACTTCTCGTCTCGTCATGTATTTGAACAGATAACACGCAAATTCAGCAATTTTGACTATGACGTCATGGACATGATTGGATTCTGAAAGCAAATCAACACAAAACACTGACTAGGGAAGAAAAATTTAAAGACATTTTATTTAAAATTTTATTTTACCATTATTTGTCTGTCAGTTGTGTTTGTATGGATTTAAGTGTGGGACTCATGTCTTTGTAGGTTTGACAATAATAAACTTTTGAAACTTGATTTTGCTTCTGGGTGGAATTCAGAGAACAAGCAGAAATCCGCAGCAGGTGATGTTCTTGGGTAGACCAGTAGATGGTACTCACATCCCTAGCATCTACTTGAATTTCATTTACTTTGCTGTACGTGACCGCTGCCTGCTCTTCATATGCAGATATACAGTAGCTTGTACTTGAAAAAAACTAATCAAGAAATTTATTATTTGATTCATTACAAAAAGTCTTTACAAGAATCAGCTAAAACGAAGCAAAAAAAAAAAGACCAATTTGAGATCTTTTGATACCCTGTGAAAACAAACATTGTTCAGACACCACATTCATCAAAAAGTTGCATCGACTAAACTGTGATGTCCTTTTAACCTCTTCATACTCACTGGAAAAGAAAGAAACTCTGTCTTGTAGTTGGAACGTTTGGCAACCCCTTACCATGGAGACAAGAGTAACAACACATAGGAATCATTATGCTACTTCTCAGTAATCAAATGATTGAAAGTGCAAATGACATAAATCATGTCATAAATATGTCGCTTTGAAACAGGTCTAGAGGCAACTAAATGATTATGTTGAAATGTTTTAAATTTGACTTGTAGAACATCTGTATTTCTCTGCAGGCCAGCACAAATGAGTTACTATAAGAGAGTGGATTTACAGCTGCTGAAGGTGAAGACTCACAGCAGGCAAACCACTGGGATTATTAATTTACAACTGATTAACGATAGCTACATTTCATTTAGATTTTGGCTGGCCTCAGCACCAGCAGCTTGACTTTTACTGGGACAGAAGCCTTTTGTTTTGAGTGTTAGATTTAGAATGGTCTCTCTTTGACACAGTATTTCCGAACAATGTTTTCTGTGTCTTGTTTTGCATTTCAAAGTCCGTGTGGGATAGACATTTGTAATTTGCAAAGCACCATTAACAACATCAACAAGTAAGGAGCCGAAGTCACAAAACTAAGTACAATGTGAAAGCACATAATGTCAAAATGTATTTTTATACATATGCCCTAACTCATGAGCAGTTCATATATCCTAACAGGTTTTTCACAATGAAGTCTTTTTCCCTTAAAATATACAGTACACTTCGTTTGTTAAAGATGTATTTAAAATCCGGGGGAGAGGAGTCCTCTTTTTTTTACTTAAACGTTTATGGTTTTTGTGGGAATATGAGGCTAAAAGCCATTTTTACCCCATTTTAATTGGGGATGTCGACATATCTCGGGGGATCTTTCCCTAAACAAGCAAAAAAGCAAACAAACAAACAAACAAAAAAAACGAGTGTGCAATATATTACGATCGATAGAAGACTTTATGGGTCGCGTTCCCTGCGTTGTGAGAGGAGCGGAGGGACGGGAACCAGCTGCTACCCCCCCCCCCCCTCCCATCACACACACACACACACACACACACACACACACACACACACACACACACACACACACACACACGCACACACACACACACACACACACACACGCACGCACGCACACCCCGCCCCTCCTGACCTCCGTGGACACAGTGTCATCCACAGAGAGTGGCTTTGGGAGTCCCATGGGAGCGGGGGAATGCCGGAGAGGACGAGCGGCACACGATGCCCCATTGTTTGGTTTAGCAGTCACTGATTCCCCGGCTCACCTCCTCCCGGGGACACACGGCTGACCGTCTCAGCGGGTTAAACTGATTAGAACGACGTTGGTGCTTTGACTAATCCCTCGTTTGCTGCCCGGCTCTCCGCTTCAACAAACGAGAAAAGCTCCGCGTTCAGACCATCAAGTTGTGATAATCAAACCTCACACCTGTGGGCTCCGAAGTTGTCTTGTTACGTGAAATCAATCACACATCAGTTGAGATTGACACGAAATGATTTTTCTACCAATCATTTCCATCGACCGTGAGTTGAAACGAAATGATCACATTTCATTAAACGTAATAAGGTTTCCCATACAGCGTCTTTAGATCATTTACTTGAACGCAAGTTTTGGATGTAATTCGCTGTGGGCCTGGTCAGAAGTGCGAAGATGTGCGTAAAGGTTTTAGAGGGTTGCGTGATTTGGAATAAGACCTTTTTTAAAAAAAAATTTTTATAGATGTTGCACACTCTTCATTCAGATTAAACTTTCACCTGAAATAAATAAAACAAGATTAAATTAAATTAAATGTAATTAAAATAAATACATAAATGAGAGGCGCACATGTGACTCCCTCGGATGACGTTACGAGCCGGATCACCTTGAGGTGTGACCTCAAGAAAAGTTCTTGACTTGATGTTTAATGTTTGCGAACCTGAGTAAACTATCGTTCAAATGAAAGGTTTATTACATTAAAAAATGTTTACCCTCCTTTTAATTCACACTAAATGTGTCTAAGACCAAATGTAATCTATTTACTTATCTTAAGTTTACAGCTTTTATTTCCTTTATAATTAGGGTTGAGGTCTTGAGTTTGTGAGAGGTGAATAAGATCAGTCGTATCTGTGCGCGGCGGTCGCTTGGTGCTTCTGTTCAATGCATTATGCATAGGAAATACACCAACTGCACATTCTGATCGCATCTATATCTGCGCGTTTATGCAAACACAAGTTTTGCAAACACTGGTGGAATTTTCTGAATTTGTGTCATCATATGCAGATTTTTCATGCTTGGGCAGAGCTGTCAATCATATATAGGGACGTGAGTGAGGAACACAGCAACCCAGAGGAGACTCTGCAGCAGGATTCCCCCGGACCTCTCTCACAATTGGGTGAACATCTGAGCTTGTCCCGCGCTGGCAGATGGTGGGCAGAGGCGGGATCCAAAGGAGGCGATTTACATCCATTGTCCAGGAGAACAAACTATACACGCAGACAATAATAGTCCATCGGTAAGGGGCAAAGAACCACGGGAAAAAACAACAACTTTTCTCTTTTTGACGCCTGATGAACGGGTCCGGAAATTAATCTTTGATCTTCATTGACTTCCCAAAACATGACCAAACCTATTTTATTGTTGACTTAAACATAAAATACAAGTCCAATGTGAGGAATTTAAACAAAAACATAGGGTTTATGAGATTTCATTTAAAGAATTTATTTTTGTAATTGTTCACATGTTTCTTTTCATATAGCACAGAAGAATAAAGTTCTGGAAGGAGAAACCAAACCCATCGACGCGTTACGTTTTTCCAGAACACTTGCCAAATAACGCTGCATCGGCGTTATATGGAGATGATTTCAAGAGCAGTTCAGGTTGATTATAAGCTACAGCCTGAGGTTATTGATTCAAACTCATTTTGGCTACTGTCCGGCAGCGTCTCAAAAGCCAATCAGATTGCAGCCCCGACCGCTGCTGGCGGAGATTGATGGACCAACCAGACGCCCATTGTTGCTGCTGACACTGATGTGACGCGGAATCACCGCGTTCAAAGGAGCAGACGGTCGAGCGGCTGAATACGCGCCTTTCGAGAGCGCACTTGTGTTAAAATCCTGACTTGAATGAAGAGACCAAACAGGCTTTGCCTGTGTATATAAGGACAGACGCTCGACGTTTATAGTATATTCATTTTTAATAAGTTCTTTTAATCAAACATTCATAAATTCACAAATGAAATGTCCAACATTTTGGTTAGAAAGCAGCCCTTTAAAAACGTGCGTGTATCTTATTGCGAACAATGTCCATTCAGAGCTTTTCAATCATGCGCACGATGAAGAACGTTCATTTTAATTTCACATTCCATATTTTAAATTTTGCTCAACTTTTACAAATGTTTAAGGTTTGTACTCCAAATTGGATAACATGAGTTACTGTCTCTTTCCTTTCTCTCCTAATGTGAATAAAGTTTGTTCGAGTCACTGGTTGGATGCTGAATCTGGCACAAGTCCAAACGACGGATGCACTTTACACCAATGAGAGCATCCATTTCAACAATCGGTCCCCCATATGGCACTAAGGCCCCTCCTCCACTCTCTATCCCGGCAGAGGGTCTCATTCATGCTTCAGACAGCGGTTCACTGCGAGCTTCCTGGCCCTCGGATGAACTGTTTACATCCTGGCCGTGTGACAAAGGAATACTTTCTCATACACTTATTGTATCTTCTTAGACGGACTCGATCTGAACTGTGTGAGGAGTTCAGTCCACCGAACAGGTGATCAGTCGTGCTCGCACTGAAGCTGAAGACTTGTGCTTGGACAATGCTTACTATTAGTGTGGGGAAATATCTGTTGTCATCGTTTAAGCCTTAAACGAATGAGTAAGTGGATTCTATTTCACTGAGGCGCTTTTTGAAACACCTAACGGGGTCCGTGATTTATTTCGCTGAGCTCTGTGAAAGTTATATTCTTGCGGCGCTCTGGATGAGCGCAGCGCCCTGGAGTGAACCTTCTGTTGTTTCCCCAAGTGATTGCACCGGTCCACTCTTTTTTTTTTTTTTCCTTACCTGAAGTTAAAAAGTGTACCGAACAACTAAAACAAGGCTTAAATGTTTGGGATCCAGGAGCATCTGATACGAGAAGTGAGCGGATTAAAAGAGAGAACTCTTGGAGAGGAGATGGATCCAGTCCGGTCGTGGGTGCGCAACGTCGGGGTTGTGGACGCGAACGTGGCTGCGCAGAGGTATAGTACAAACAGCTGATCTCCTTCCACTCCCGCTGGTCACCAGTTCTGATCATCAGCTCATGCTTATTAACAATAGGAAATAATGTATCTTGGCGATCAGCCATCATGAGCATGTTATTCGGTACATTTATGAATATTTAAACTCGGAGGGGAGATCGTTATTGGCACACAACTTGTTGCAAAAAACCCGAAAAGAATCCCATTCAAAACAAAAAAAAATTCCAAAGGAACATTTAAATTTATCTAAATTTTTATTGGAGTAAATAGTAATAAGGAAACTTCTGGATTCGTGCGCGTCAAAGAAAAGTTGGCCCATCATTACAAACAAGCGATCAAAACTTTAACATGAAGTCACAAAGAAAAGCGTTTGATACGATAATTTACTCGTGTGCAAACGATCGATTTATGCATTTAGTTTACGGAATTAAATTAGTCACAAATTCATAAAGCCTACAGCCATTTTATTTTCACAGAGTACGTTTATTCATCTTAAAATCCACACGGCCACATAACTTTTGATATATTTTATGGTTTTATGTGACGTTACGTAAGCAGTGAGTTTTAAATTGTTGAATATTGTTATTTCCTTCATGTGTAGGATGATCTTGTGTTCCAAATCAGCTCCTTCCAGCTTAGTATCAAACAGTAATCAAAGCGCTGGCGTCACTTCGTTTAATGCATATATAATTTTAACCGAAATAATATTTGAATGACAATTAGTAAGTAATACAGCATGATTCTGTTCTTAGTGCGCGATGATGCGCTTCCCTTATTTTTCATGTATAAATATAATAATATATGAATCTAAAAATCACTGTATTTTATGAAAAGAATAAGAAGAATAAGAACAGAAGTCATATATGACTTTATTCATGATCGGGGTCATATACATTTTTGCCGTTTTTTTGGTCGTTGTTTTAAAAGATATGCTCACGGTTTTCAAGGGGGAAAAAAAATCAAATCCACAAAATATTCAAGTCTGAATTATTTAAAAGGTTTATATTTTAGACTGAATTTTAAAATCATGAAGCAACTGTGTATATTCTTCCTTGATTTAAAATTTAATAACAATGGTATAATTTTAGGATAATTTCACTGTAAATAAAATTAAATAAATAAGTAACTCCAACATCTCATAATTTTTTTCCTACTCTTCAAGAAGGAACAGAAAAGAGGGTTCGCCTCATCAAGTTTCAGTATTACTGTTTTTCTTTTTTGATTCATGTATTTATTTTTCCCAAGGACATTTTAATTTATTCTAGTCATCTAGAATGAATTTCATGGTATTCAAACAGAATATTAAATAATATCTGCGTTTATTTATCTATTTTTCAAGTGTTACATTAATAACCTAAAACTTAACAATTGATACAAACTTTGCAACAAATAGACTTTTTTTTGCTTTAGAAAGGGTTTGATATTTTAATGAAAACCTTTAAAGTGCAAGAAGATCATCGCATAAGATCTACACAACACATAATTGGGATGCATTTGATTTAATTTAGTTTAATATTATTTATTGCAAACAGAGAAAAGTGCCTGGTCTTTACTTTTTCTTTAATTTTGGATATTTGGAGGGATTATGTAAATTGTTAAAAGCAGTTTATATATATAAAAAAACTTCATTTCATAGTGCAAATCAGTTTATTTAACACAATATGAATACTATTAATATCATGATAGCAGAAGTGTGTGTTGACTGTCCCTTCCTGTTGTGTCCCCAGTGGAGTAGCTTTGTCAAGAGCTCATTTTGAGAAGCAGCCTCCCTCAAATCTCCGCAAGTCCAACTTCTTCCACTTTGTGCTGGCGCTCTATGACAGACACGGCCAACCTGTGGAGGTGGAGAGGACTGCCTTTGTGGACTTTGTGGAGCATGACAAGGTGTGTGAGTGTTTGTCAACATTATACTTGTGAAAACACAAGTTCTATTTATTTTTTGTCTTCACCGTTTTAAAACTTGAAATCGTCAAATCTAAATCAATATCATCTTAGAAAGCATAAATAATAATCACTGTAATCTGCAGCAGCTTATTTCTGATGTAACCAGGTGCTCTGATGGATTTTCACCATCCACAGTAAAGCCAAGCATATTGAACAGCTGACGGCTACATGTTTACACAAGCTTTACCTTCAATGAGCTGATGATGTGGGATTAAAAAAGAATATCTAATGACTAATTAGCAACTTGCCTCATTAGGAGGACATCACTACTTTTTAAGATGCAAATTATGCTTGCTGCTGTTAAGTTATACAGTGAACTAATCATCAAAGTCTCTTTTCCTTCACCCTTCCCCCAATTCTAAATACTGCTGTGGGGTAGCTGGATTCCTCAGGTTGGACAAGACCAAAATAAGGATGTATGCAGTGGGGATTCAGAGCTAAAGGGGGGAGGCTGCTGGATCTGGAGCCTTATGCCCAGTGTTGATGGACATTTTTGCCTTGTGGCAAGAGGGGGAGCGAGAATTCCCTAAACTGGCGACAGCTCTCCCCCATGAGTGAGACAGGAGGACAGCGTCCTGTCAACTGAAGTTCAAACATAGTTTTGCGATGGATTTCATGGGCAGGGTAGGTGGAGGGGGGGGGGCAGTGCTAATGCGAGGGTGAAAGCTGTCATTGAGCTCCCCTTTGTGCCATGCAGGCCAGTGCAGAGTAATATGACGGCTGTGGAGGAGTTCATTTTCTGCATGGTTACCCTGGCATCTGTTTTTGCTTCGTAATTATGCAGCGGTAGAGTGATGGTATGGCAAAATAAATGTTCCTCTGCATATATTTACAAAACTTCTGAAGCCAGACATTCATCTATCTCTTGACGTGAAGTCTCACTCTCACTTTTTGCGATCACATTTTGAGGTTTCACTTCCCAGCTTATCCTCATGCATCTTAATTTCCGTGTTTCTTCTTCTTTCCTCTTTACAACTGTCTTCTCTTCCCAGTTTCTCTGCCTCCCTAACCTCTCTCTTCCTCGCTCCTCCTCTCACGCTCTTGTCTCTCTGATGCCAACCTCCTGGGTTATTGGACCAGAGAGCATTCCTCTGAGACCACTTAGAAAGACCAGTAGAGGTAGAAGTGGAGCGAGAAAGGGGAAGAACAAGAAACAGAGCAAGCGGTGGAGAAGGAAGAAGTAAGAGGCAATGGTGGAGAGCCTGGGGGGAAGGAGGGATAGGAAGTTTTTCTGTCAAGGTCGATTGCTGCTCGTTCTCACAAAGCATGGTTTCCACCCTCTGAGTAACACTCTGCACACATACCTAGGCGCATACTGTATAACCATGCCTGTAGCACCTTATGGGGGATCACCGCACTTGATAGTAAGGTTTAAGAAGTTCATATCAGACATGTTAGTGCAACCTCTACAAAGATCCAACTCAAGGTTAAGCACTCAGCTTTTGAGCACAACGAAAGGTCCCACGTGGGCCTTGAGCCGACAAACCTCTGATCTCAACACTGCTCCCAGGGAAAGACGAGCTGCAGGATTAGAAGAGCCTCATTGATGCTCAACTGCACTTATCTCTGTCCCAAACGTGCTTAACTGCATGCCATGTATTTGTCTGTGTGTCTTTTCTTTATTTCCAAGGAGCAGACTGGAGAAAAGACCAACAACGGCACTCACTACAAACTACAGCTCCTCTACAGCAACGGTAAGAAGAGTCAAGCGTAACTTGTCAGACTATGGGTTGATTCTTTGGCTTTTGCTACGTCCAGTTTGTTCAAACAATGATGCCAGAGCCTTTGGGTAACAGGAGCGGAAACTGGTCACCAGTGCCGTCCTCGACTTTGTCACCTCGGCTCTTTTTTATGAGTTCATATGTTTGTTTCTGCTCACTGGGTTTGCACAATTGAACATTGAAAGCTGCCAGAAAATACTTGTCGCCCATGTACGGGGAAATGAAATACATGTTGCCAACCAAACCTCCTCCCCACACGTTTCTTCATCCCCCTCTAACCCCCATGGTGCTTCCTCATCAGATCCGGGGATACGCAGAGAAATTCAGTTCCCATGAGCCACTGCTGCCCCTCTGTTTTTGCAGTGGCACCCATGGGAGAAGATAAAAGATGTGTTCCACAGCAACCCCCCCATACACCCTCCATACACTGAAGCACACATATACATGTATATACAAGCACACAAAAAGCACTTCCTCTATATCTCGTTCTCTTATCCCTTTCCCCCAAGCAATATCAAAGGCATCTGAATCGAGACTTTGATGAGAGGAACAGATTTTAAAAGCGAAACTCTCCAAAGTCTGCATACAAAATCCTATCATAGTGAGCTGTCCCCTCAAGAAACAATTCATTACATGGATTTTCCTTGTTATGGGGGATTTGCAAGTTTTTGAAGCATCTAGAGGTTCAGGTGTTTCTGGAGATGTCACTGAGACGCATCAGATTTACAGAGAAGCAAGAGATGATGATGAAAGTTTAAATGTCTTCTCCCTTAATGAACTTATGTTAACTAACGTGTATGTATATAATCTTCAATCAGTGCAGGAAAGTTCTGGAAAAACATCAGGAGTTTAGTGAAAAATAACCAAAAAAAGAACAGCCTTAAAAAGCGTGAGAATAGAGCTATAAATTCTGGCATCAAACGAGAACATGACAAATAATCACTAAATATCAAATACTCCCAATCCCCTCAGAAACCATAAGAGAGAAAATATGAACTGCATACCATTCAAGTTTCTGAGAACTTGTCCAGAGTTGAAATAAGAAAGATTAACATCATAAATCTTTCCATTTTATTTTGAGAAACCTCAGTTCTCGGTACTTTTCTAAAATAAATCATTGCAACGTGTTTTGCAGTTTGAGCTTCTTCATTTTTGTTTTTGTTTTTTGCACGAAAAAAATTATATTCCAGCAGGGAATGGAATAATTCTTTCTTTGTAAAAAGCCGTTCATTTGAAGTAATTAATGGTTGTGGGGTTTTTTTCAGGTGTCCGTACAGAGCAGGATCTTTATGCACGACTCATTGACTCTGTCACTAAACAGGTTGGTAAACTTCCTTCAAGTTGAAATCAAAACTTCACTTGATTCAATGTGGGACTGAATTTTCCCGTTGTTCTTCGTGTCTTCCTCTCAGCCAATATCCTATGAGGGTCAAAACAAGAATCCAGAAATGTGCCGGGTTCTGCTCACACATGAGGTTATGTGCAGGTGAGCCCAACATAGAAACACACACTCGCTCATTCAAAACCTTCACCCACAAGGATGAAATCCAAACAGTCATGACTCTCCTTCACCCTGCTTCATCTCAGTCTGCTTTGAAATGTGGTTTTGGAACCAGCCTCGCAGCCTCGACTGTTTTCAGATCTAGACTGTGGTTGAACTGTAAGTCTATCCCTCTGTCATCATCCTTGTTACAGTGGTAACCTCCTACTGCTTCCTGCAGTGTAGCAGCATGTCACCAGACAGCTCCTGTTTCTTCCCGGAGCTCCTCTCCAGTCTGCAGTTTTGTCACCACGCTGCAGTTTTCAACAGCAGACACGCTTTGGTGGGAACAGCTCACCTCTCTTGCATTGAAATTTAACTCAAGAACTTCTCTTTTACCGAGACGTTATGCTGGAACTTTGTCAACATGCGACAGACGCAGTCATACATCCATGGCGTTTACAGCAGTGGTATAAATATGAAGTTATGGATGGAGGGTAAAGCTGAGGAGGATGGTCTGGAAGCGGGGTAGTGACTGAGGATTTGTGGGGCAACAAGGGGAAGGATGGGGGGCTATAGGACAAGGGAAGAGAGGCTAAGCCAGAGTGGGGTTTGCCATTGTGTAGCCAGCAGATGCCCGAATGTGACTCACAGCTGGCTAATAACAGAGCCGAAGAGGCAGAGGGCAAGCGTCACAGCTGGGGAGTGAGGCCGTCTGACAGGGGGGCGGAGGGGGGCAGGGCAGGGCCAAGCTGGGACACGAGAGGGGTGAGGCGAGGTGTAGGGGTGGCAGATGGTTAGGGGTGGGGGCACTTTTGTTATGCAGTGGAGGAGACTTTAAGGAGGCGGGGCTGGGTGGCCAGCAGGCTCCTCGGACAGGACTGCTGACGAATGGTATGATGTTCGGGACGTGTGTGTGTGTGTGTGTGTGTGTGTGTGTGTGTGTGTGTGTGTGTGTGTGTGTGTGTGTGTGTGTGTGTGTGTGTGTGTGTGTGTGTGTGCGTGCGTGCGTGTGTGTGTGTGCACAATGAGACCGTGTGGGGGTTGAATTTGATTTCGAAATCAATGTGACAGATTGCCTGGCTGGCTTTTCACTTTTGAATGGTCTCTCGCTGTTTGTTGGGTGTGTTGTTGTACCTTTTCTTCCTCTTTTATTCTTTTGTCTATTCCTCCCCTCCCCTTTCATGCCTCCTTTGTGTGCCCCCCGGGTTTTGGCTGACTGCAGGGGAGAGTAGTCTGGGCCTGTCGGTGTCGACAGGCTCGACAAATTATGGCTCCTCCTGTTTAATTTTGTGCTTTTTTTTTTTGTGTGTCCTCTGCTGACGCTCCCCTCTCTCCTGTCTCTTTTAACCGTCCACTCAGCCGCTGCTGTGAGAAGAAAAGTTGCGGCAACCGAAACGAGACACCCTCTGACCCAGTCATCATTGACAGGTAATGAGATCAAACCATGTTCCACGCAGCGTCCACTGTCTGTCTCCCATGTGTTCCCTGTAGTTTTTCATTTTATCTGTTGGTCTACCTTCTGCCTGCTGGGATCTTTTTGACTTTGCAGACATCCCACCTGAAACCTGCCAAAAGCATCATCAGAGGCCCGTGGGTCTTTCATACCACAAGAGGGGCTCACATATGTAGTAAATGTTCACCCTGACAGCCAGTTATCAGGCTTAAAGGTGGATGACCGCCGCGGTAATCAGTGTGTGTGAGGGCCTTCATGTCTGAGGGATTTCGGAGGTCTTGCGCTGTCGACCTGGCATTAACCAGCGTGA
This sequence comes from Antennarius striatus, assembly GCF_040054535.1. Classification (NCBI taxonomy): domain Eukaryota; kingdom Metazoa; phylum Chordata; class Actinopteri; order Lophiiformes; family Antennariidae; genus Antennarius; species Antennarius striatus. The sequence goes on from NC_090778.1 coordinate 21,830,822, forward strand.
TGAATGCTCATAGCGGACCGCAAGTGAAATATTTTCTCTGTGATGTCACAGATGCAAACCTTCATCTCCTCTTCCTCTTTTCAAACCATCTTATTCTCTTCCCTCCTTTTCTCTCCTCTCAAATCTGTCGAGAAAACACTCACTTCATCTACGTCAAGGACCCTTTTCTTTCCTCTCCTCAGTTCAAGCTGGCTGGCTGTTGACAGTGCGTCTCAAAGGATCTCCACCAAAGATAGTTTTCATATAACGGAAAAATTGGGCTGTTGTCTTTTGAATTTTCCCAGAATACCTTGGAGCAGCTGCTTTTCTCATTTACTGTAGTGCATTACTCTCCCAAGAACCCTCTCTTCATCGCCTTTATGCTTCTTCCTAACATGGCAAAACTTTTTCTAAATATGTCTTGTGAGGAGCTCAGTGGCTGGAGAGGAGAGAACTATCTAGCTATGTGTGTGTGTGTGTGTGTGTGTGTGTGTGTGTGTGTGTGTGTGCGTGCGTGTGTGTGTGTGTGTGTGTGTGTGTGTGTGTGTGTGTGTGCAGGCTGTGGGGATTGATTTAAATGAAATCATTGACCTACTGTGCTCACTAATCACACTGGATATATCCCGTCCTGATGGGGGCTTCTCCCTCTTGACTGGCCTGCGAAATCCTCTCCTCAGGGAGCCGCCTATTAGCAAGCAGTTAATTTCTGATAAGCCAGTGGAATTTTGTGTGGACCTGTGCCCTTTTATCCCGCCTTATGTGAACTTTCTCATTCCACGAAAAAAAAAAAAAAGCATCAACTGACAAAGCAAAGATGTGTGTGTGTGTGTGTGTGTGTGTGTGTGTTTGTTCAGACCAAACGCACACAGTTTGTATGCATGAAAACCGATGTTTTCATGTGTGTGTGGGGATCCTTGCATGTTTATTTATGTATATATATGGATGTTAGTGCGATTGTATGTGTCTCTGTGACCCCCGTTTTGACCTTTCTTTCCTAGTCACTGCTTGGTTCTTAAATTATTCATGTGTGTATGTGTTTGAATACATGCGTATGTGTGTGTTCAGAAGACGGTGGGTTTCTGTGGCTGCAGTAATCAGCCTCCTGCTCCCAGCCCCAACACCTGTTCTCCAATTAACATGCAGCATGCTGGGGCCCACTCACTCCTATCGCCCGGCGCTTTCTACCCTTTTTCTCCCTTTTTTCCCCTCTTTTTCCTCGTGCTTTCCGCCCTTTCTGCCCCCTTCCTCTCCACCTTACCTCCTATCATACTTCCGCACACCCCTCTCTCCCTTTCTTACGCTCTTTTCGAATGTGCACTTACTTCTTCACTCCTCATTGGTTAAGTCTCCTGGTCTCTCCCTCCCTCCCCACATTGCCATCCCCCACCGCCACCTCCTTCCCTTTAGCCTGTCTAATTTTGCCATAATTAGGCGGTGTCATCAGGACACCTAGCCAAGCACAAGGGAGTTGGGAATTCCCCAAACAACCCAAACCCCCTCTTTTTCTAATCTCCTTTCCATATTGTTTCAGTTTCTCCCCCCCTTCTCCTTTTGCTGCTGCTGCACCCCCCACCTCCAGCTCCTCTTCTCCCTAATCCTGATTTGAGTGAAAGGAGAGAGGGGAGATCACAGCTGATCTGCAGGGAGGGGTGAAGCAATAGAGGGTGGAGATGAAGAGGGCAAAGGCGGATGTTGACAAAGAGATGACTCTTAAATCGTCTATGGGACAGAATTGGCCGTTGCTCCATCGCCTGCTGTGTCTAATATTTGAGTAATTGTTGAATCTCACCGTTGGTGAACCTAATATTTGTCTGACCCACTGACTGACTCTTTCACTGATTGGTTAGATGATTGATTAAATTGATCCTTTTGGGTGTTGCCTCAATTTTTTTTGCAGTATGTGGCAATTTTATTTATATTTAGTGCAAAAACATAAAATTGATTGATTGATTAAAGTTTTGACAATCAATTGATTTTATGGGTAATTTAAGCAGAGAAAGCAAAAATATTTGAGGATTTCTCAAAATGAAAATATGGTGATTTTTATCTTTTAACATTTTGACATTTATCCAATCAACCCATCATTAATAATAATGTTTTTGAAAATATTTTCAACCTAGCTTTGTTGCTTTCTCTGCATAGAGGAGAGGCTCCCAATATAAACACAGGCAGATCTGCTAATGGTGGTATTATTGCCATGCTGAACTCTGACCTCAGAGAAACTATATTGGTTCTGGGCCTCTGTGTTTATGAGTGGACCATGAGTTTACAATGGAGACAAGCAGATGTCAGTATTAGGATTAGACGGTGTGGTTTGGATGGGAGGGGCAAGTGCTCAATGTGAGTATGTGCTTTTATATTTGGCTACCAAGCTGAAATCAATAGTTGCCCATAAGGAGTGTGAGGAGAGATCCTTGTGAGGTCGGGGGTGGGGTGGTGCTGGAGACGGGGTGATCAATGGCAAGCACTATCTCAATAATTGATCATGTTTCCAAGAGGGGTCTTTTTTAACAAGCCTGCGCTCAGAGAAAGAGGAATAATCAATAGGAATTTTCCAATGTTGTCAATATGTCCCTTCCTTCCCTGGCTTCAGAATGAACTCACAAAGACTCATTCAGACTCTTATATATCAGGATTTGCTTTAAAAACAAAACTCCACCTGGAATGCACCAGTGCTGTACTGTTGGTGTTTTCATTCTAATACTTACAGTATAGCTCATCACTCTACTATTTGAGCAATGATTGGTTGTCTCAGGCATTGGCTTCAGGAAACCATTACTCTTAATCTCAGGTTGAGGGTTGTATTGATCTCTTTGTATCTTGGTTCTAGTTATGCGCATGTACCACAGCTTTGTTTTCAACTAGTCAGTGCAACGGTTTGCTTATTTTCAGTCCTAATCGACTTGTGGCTGATAGCTTTTGGCTTCACCACCATTACACTGTTACTACTGATTTTGTTATCTGTTAATCCTGTGTAGTTATTTATCTTATTTCATTTGACCTTAAGTTAACCTGGAGGTATTGAAATTAAAAATCTTTTGTGCATCATCAGAAATGGCCGAAGTACATATTAAAATGCACCAATACTGCATGTTATACAATAAAGCAACACAAGTGTTCACACACAGTGGTCTCTCAAGAATGACAGGCACACATCTACATCAGCACATTCCTCATGATGGCCTTAAACTCATCAATAATACATGGATGCTACAGAAATATTAATTTTTGTGTATGCATGGTGCTTACTGGTTTTTTTCCTAGTTGAAGCAAGAGGGCACTTTCAAGACCAGCCACACAGAATAAGCCAAGCTATTAGATAAGAGAGCTAACTTACGGAACAACGCAGAGATCAGCTAGCATTACTATAGTAATTGGGCATCAATTTTCTACAATGATGTCCAATTTACTCAAATTATTTCTTAAGTGTCTTTTCTCAGCAAATTTTTTTACACAATAATAAGTCACACATGCACACAGCCTTAGTCCTGTAGAGCTGTAAAAGTGTCAATCTTTCTTTATACTGTAACTCTATTTCAACTAACACTGTTTGGACAGTTAGACCATAAATAATTCAGATCTAGTTTTTGCTGTATGTAAATGTCTGTTCTCCTAGTGTGGAGACGCAACATGAAAACAGATCATCCACCTGCCTGCTGCTGCCCATCTTCAACTAAATTTAAATATGTGTACCACAACTTTCTCCCTGAACTTCTCATGGCAGGAAACGCCAGCGTCCTCATTCTTCAGTATCAACTAAAAAGAAAATAGAAGCTGCCACTCTTTGGGAACCAAGCATTAAACTATCAGCTGAAGAATAAATGCAGCAATATTCAGTGGACCGAGTCAGGGGTCGAATTCCTCTCCTCTCCCAGATGCATACTCACTCACAGTTGCCAAGATGCCATCTTGGGTCAACATGTATATCTAAAAAGTCTAATGTCACAGGATTTTAGGACTTCTCTTAACCCCCAAAGAGAAGTTCCACTTTACATCACTCCTGTGCTGTAAAGTGGAACTCGTACCTCTGCTAGCATGCTGTACCTGTATCATCATTGCTTTTTCTATGTGATGAAGATGACTTGTCTAAAGGAGTCTGATGGGGAACCATGATATAATGAAAATCCGATGAGTAAATTTTGTATTTTGTCTGGAAACAGGTTGTTTGGGTGGCTCAGAGGACTAAATATAAAAATTAACAAAGAAAAACTGAAAAACTTGACATGACATTGATACTGTTAATAATATGCATAAAGTCCCTGTTTATCACACATGCATACATGCACAGACAAAGTCAGCATTGGTCCCTTTAGTCCGCTGTCACAAAGTCTCTCTCTGATGGGCTCGTACTGTCCAGTCCCTGCAGACCCCCTGTCAGTGTTCCCCTCAGGTTTGGGGCCAGGCAGCGTTGCGACGGGGGCCTGAGGCTCCAGTGCGCAGCATCTCGCACGGCGGAGCGGCACAGAGGCTGGACCACTGAGCAGCTGGCACAGGACCATGGGGAAAGCTCCTCCCTTGGGGCAAAGCAAGATGACATAAAGACAGACAGGGGGAGAGAATGCAGTGTCTAGAATATCACATTCACTGACAGGTACGGCCTCAAGCAGAGGAAACCTCACGCAGTTAGTCTTGCTGAAAATACGTTCAGGGACCTTTAGAGGGTCTTGGTTTTCCTCTGCAGCGTGGTCTCATTTGAACCAGGAACATCATGGACTCCAGTTAGCACAGGAAATGTATAATGAGTTGTAGGTTATGAGCCGAATTTTTGTTTGGCCACCTTTGCTCCGCTTCGGCCAGTGTTAGCTGTTGTGGCATGAACCCTGAAACAAGGAGAGGACCTTGCTTGTTTGTTTTTTGAAAGCCTACAGAGGGGGTAGTTGAAAGCAGAGCAGTGGGGAAATGTTTTGACAGGAAATGGGAATAGACTACCAATGAGATAATGTAGAGGAACAGCAGGGGGACTTTTAGAGTGAGTGGGATGGAGAGAGGATGTGGGGGGATGATTAGAAGTTTTGAGTTGCCGCTCTCAATGGCGAACTGAAAAGCTTGGCTCTCCAGTGAAGTTGAGGCCAACCCTTCATTTGTCTGGCAGCTAATAGCATTCACCTTTGGTTGGGGAGTGTAGAGATTAAGCGCAGTCATACGATCAGAAAGGGGCAGATATCTGTGATTTAGAGGCACTTCAGATACCGAGTGAGTGGTCTGTGGTTATTTTTATGTTATTTTGGATATGGCCATCATTGTTCATGTTAACATCCAGCATCTGCCACTTTTTTAATAAGAAGATCTCTTGTGGATATCACTGTCAGCAAGGGTATGTGGGTGTGCAGATAGAGGCCAGTTAACAGCAGTATTTAGGAACAACGACTGTTTTCTTTGGCTCAATGCTGTGGGTGGGGCTCTGAGGGTGTATGACTGGGTCATAGTCTTCTGTTAAGGGCTTAAATTTCACTAATGACTTAACAATGCCCCCTGGTGCAAGGCCAGCCTCGCACCTTGTTTATTTGTCCCTTTATCTAGAATCTGAACCAATCTTCTCCCAGGAGTTAGATTCCTCAACATATTCCCAAGCCTTTCACTTTCTGAAAAAAAAGAAAAGAAAAAGAAATCCCATTTCTAATATTTGGACATGTGCAGTATTTCTTCAACATAATTTGATAATGAGTCTATTGGCTAATGCCTTAGGCAATAGTTATCCCTCCTGTGGGACATAGAAAAAGCAACCTTGGACATATACATTTGAAAATATAGTATTTATACTACACAACTGAAAACAATGCTTTTATTTTAAAAAGCATTGTTTTCAGTTACATGAAGTTCAGGACAGACAACATAAACTCATAGAAACTCATATAAAGTTAGAAAAATCTTCACTTGCTTTTTTGTGTTTTCCCAATTACAAATGCAACTGATGCTGTTTTAGCCTCAATCTGGAGGAAAATGAAAAATTAAGCGGAAGCAAAAAACAGCAATATAACAAATGCATTTGTATGCGTGTGTGTGTGTGTGTGTGTGTGTGCGTGTGTGTGTGTGTGTGTGTGTGTGTGTGTGTGTGTGTGTGTGTGTGTGTGTGTGTGTGTGTGTGTGTGTGTGTAATGGCCCTGATGAATCTGTCAGGGCTCAGGGCAGGGGGTGATGTGACTGCTGACAGGCTCCCAGCATGCATGCTGAGAGCCCCAACAGTCTGCTTGCCCTCCCTGCAGCCCCTGCATCACCCGACTCTCCTTCTCCTCTCCCAGTCCACGGCTCCACACATTTGCTGTGCATTAGCCACGGACAGTAAATTACAGCAGCCAGGACCTCAGAGCAATTCGCATCTCCCCACACGTTCCTCTCCTCTCCCTGCAGTACCATTATCCAGCTCACCTTCTCTGCGTCTGTCTTATCTCCCTTCTTTTGTCTCATCGTGATCTGTTTTCCTCTCGCTGTCTGTCATACTCATCCTGGCTCCTCAACTCTCTCAACCCTGTCAGATTTCTTTCCCCTTTCTGTCTTTCTCTCGCTTCTGTTATACTTCTCATCCTCCGTTCTATTGTGTCACGCTACAGAGCGCTCCATCCCTTGCACATCCCCTCCACTCCCCCTTTACTTTCTTACAAGCAGGTCCCTATTGTCTAGGCTTCACAGGTTTCTCAGCTTCTTCTTCTCTCCCTCGTCCTCCTTCCAGTCTCCCTCACATTCCCCCCCCCCTCCCTCTTTCCTCTCACCCCCCCATCTTTCTCTCTCTTTCTGGAAACAGATGTTGTTTGTCAGATCTTATCATTACTGGCTAATTAAGAAGACATCTCTTCTCCTTCTGTTGTTGCTCCTCTTCCCTATCCTCTCTCTCTCGGTGGCATCCATCCCAGATTCATTGTTTGTCTCCGAGAGAAAAGGTTTGGGTTGAGCTTTGATAAATGCACGTTATTGATAAATTTGATTAGAGGCTGATTGAGTCAGAGTTTATTGACAAAGTACGATTGGATTGGTTTCATTGCAGATGACCTTCTGGTATGACTGAAATCTATTTGGCGGTAGAGGGTGCTACATGTCTCCATTTGACAGTTGAGTGTATTTTGATTCTTGTCCCTCAGGACACTCCCATGCTTGCTGGGAGAGGTGAGGCCACTGATGGGACTCCTATTCCCTGTCCTGGTTGTGAATTCATGTTCTCTACACTCTGGATATCTCTCCATATCCATCTATTTGGCAGGCTGACGATAGTCTCATGAGGCCATGCTTTGTATGCAGTTTTTTTTTTTTTGAAGACTGAAACATCAGCTCATTTTAAATAGCTAAAATGCACATTTAGCAGCCTGTGAGGCGTTATTCAGTAAAGCAAGCAGGAGAAGCCTCATCCAAACGCTCAAATGTGACTTGTGTTTATCCATTCCATCATTTAATGTCCTTCCTCTCAGAACCACCATGCCTCGTTCAGGTTTGCAGTGGCAGGCCTGAAGATTTTACAAAACAACCAAGCTCTATAAATCAGCACTAGTGGTTTAAATGTTTGCCTTTGTCACAGTTCTCAAGTTTAGAGGTGGAGTGGGCTAGAGCGGAGGTTGCAGGGGTGAAACCAGCCTGGGAGGCAAAGGAGGCCAATTTCCAAAGAGTTGATTCCCCCCATGTCCTCACTGCCTGGAACCCCACTTTTGGCACTGATTGATAATGTATTTATTGGTGGATTTATTGTTGCACAAACAGATATATTTCCAATCTTTAAGAAATGTAAACATGTTTTTTGACAGTTTTGTTGTCATTTAGCAAACAATAAATTTAAAAAATCCGAGTTATAAAAGTATATTCTCTGCACACACAAGTCAACAAAACAAGAATTTAAAGTATGATCTAGTATAAACTAAATTATTCTTTAAAGAATAAGAAAACAAGAACATGACTCTTTCAATTTTTCAATACAGTTTTCAAGTGCATTTTCTTTACGACTCTACTTCAGTATGATTTTGTGGCAATTATTAAGATTAAAGATTAAATCAACTTTCCCTTTTCTTCTACTTTACGCTTTTATTCCACCTCATCACATATAAAATGAATCATCTATTTACACCATTACATTATGACGGCTAAAGATACCTCTGAGGATGAAAATATTTTTATACATTATTAGAAAATATGTCAGTTTTTATGGATAAAATATGGATAGAAATTTTAATTTCAGTAGGATAAACAGAATTTAAAGTTGGATCCTTATAATCCAGTCATTTCACAATATTCACTGAAGTCACTCAGCTGCACATGCATTTACAGACATTCTCTTGGAGTATAGTCACATTGTTTAATCATTATTTTTACTCAAATATGTCACGATTCCTGCAGCAATGTCTCCCTTTTGTTTGTCGCTCGGCTGGCCTGAAGCGTATGTCAGCATGCAGATGCAGATGTTGTTTAAACTCTCCTAATTCATACAGGAAGTAAATATCAATGTCACTTTGAGATAATTAGACATCAGTTTCATGTTTACAGTGGACAGAAATGTCAACAGTAACAATGTTGAGAAAATCAACCACACTGACTGGAGCTGTTTTATTGATGACTGGGTTTCTATTGTGAAGTCTAGAAAAAACAACCCAGGAGTCATTCTGGCTGCTTGACATTTGCTGGTGAAGCCGATGCCACAGATATCCCTGTATGTTTTAGGAGGAGGAGGGGGGCTAGTGTGAAAGGTCCTGTGGTGGTATGCGACAGCGGGGGTATCAGTTCGTGGAGGGTTTTCTGTGCCCCATTAGCAGTGTCAAAGGTCATGTGCCCCGGGTGTTAACCCTAGTGACCAGTCTAGCTTCCAGTCTGCCAGGGGACCCTCGTCCAGGGGTATTTATTACCAACCCCCTACCTCACCGCTACATCCCCCAAACACACCATGGAGGAAAAAACACCCCCCCCCCCCAGCCGTCCCTTGGCCCGGGTACATGTACTAATTGGATGCATATCTCTACACTGATGCGTGGCATCCCATCTGTAGATATGGTCCTTTGTGGGAAATATTTGCAGATCAATAACCAGATTATCCAAAAGCAAGCACATGGCCCTAAACTGCAGGATGCCTTCAGTCCACTGGCCACATGTTTGTTTAGGAATCATCTGGCATAAGCAACCATATGATGTTCAGAATTTTGTTTCCGAGGCAGTATTTTAACTAGTGTTTGTATAATTTTGCATGACTGACCTTGGAAAACAGCGTTGCTCTCAAGTCAGCATTTTTTTCTTTGCAAATTTCTCTGCAAACCATGCGTGAATGTGTGTGGTTTGTCTGGCCGGAGTGTGAAATATGCACGTATGCGTGCATGCATCTGGGCCTGCTGTATGAGTTAGTGCTCTTAGTGTGTGAGTGTGGCAGAGGAAGGCCCTCAGCATGTCAGTATGTTTTAATGCTCCACATCTGGTTTCCTAATTTTCCTCCCTCCCTGCCCTCCTCTCTGCTCCCCTCCACCTCGATGTCAGGACACTGTTTTGTTTTTTCAGGGTTTTGAGGGGGTGATGGAGGGGATGTCTGATGAGTGATGGCCCTGAATACAGGACATCAACATTCTCCCTCTTCCTTGTCTCTGTTTTTCCTGTTCTCCACTTCTTTTGCTCTTTGACTATCTCTCTCACTTCTTATTTCAACCAATTATTATTGCTTGTGCTATACGGGGGAGTCACAGTTATATTTAAGTACAAGATAAAGAGTAGCAACTTTTCTTGTCTCTACCTCTCTGTCCTCCCTTTTCTACTCTTTTGTTTCTATGTTTAAGCAACAGGGCATACACATCTGCCAAAGAAAAATTATGAAACTATCCTCCTTCTCATTCTTTTCCTTAAAATTTTCCATTCAATATTTTTGTTTCAAGGCATAAATTTGTCTTCCTCTCTGCACTGACCCAAAATTGGAACACCAATGCAGATCCCAGAATAGAAGATGAGTGGAGAAAGTTTTCCATCTGTGCTGCTGACTACCTTAAACTCTGTGTTAAAGCCTTTGGCATTGTATTCTCCAAGAACTTCTGCTATCAGTAAACTCTCATTTACCATAGAGTACAGAGGGTGATGTGTTTTATGTCTATGTGAAAAGGCAGTTTATGTCAACAGTGATTAGTCTTCATGAATGCCTATGAAATATTTTTAGGGGTCCTGTGCTGCTTAGGTGCTCGTTGCAAGATTAAGGCCATATGTAAACCATGGTGAGTAACACTTATGTGTAACAGATGCCCCAGTTAACTGAGAAATATAAAACGGAGGGTCCACATTGAGGAGGGAAATATTTCTTACAACTGCGTTGCTGCTTTTATTTTCAATGTCACGGCTTTCTGATTGGTCAATGAACCAGTTTTAGCTAAGCAAGTTGTCACCATTGGGAGGGTCGCCTCATGCTGTGAGGCTTGTGTTTTAGTCTTGGGAACTGAAGCAGATGCAGACAGAAAAAATAAAAAGACTGCAGGCCTTGACCGAATTGCAGAAGTGAAGACGGAAAAGAAAAAAACAGACTCCCTGTGGCTCCTCAGCGGAAAATGATCCCAAGGTTTAAGACTTGGGTCTATATTTTGTTTGTGTTTCCTGTTTTAAGTGCGCCTGTGGAGGGCAGAGTTGGAGGGTGATAACACTTGGTTTCCATTGGTGGCCTCCCTGTAAAATTCAATTTCTTGTCTAATTTGTCAGTAATGTGGTGAAACAAAAATCACGATTTTTGCCAGTTTCAGGTCCTTATGTTGTGTTTTTAAGTAAAGTTATTGTTTTTGTCTGCAGTACGAGACCTAAGCTTTAGCTCGGATTTGGATCGGTTTCACAAAATGAACTTTAGAGACATGCAACAATTTAAAAGTGATCAGATTTATTTGCATTTAGTGTTTCAAACAAACTCCCATGTTTCTCCTTCTTTATAATGTACATTATCCTGCAAATGTTAAGAACAAGGCTCACATTAAGCACATCTGAGCTAGTGAAGCTTTTTGAAAATAGCCTTTATCTGCAATTTCCCTGTGACATGAAGTTCACCTCCAGTTCTTTGCATGTTCTTCCCATCTCTTCCCTGTTGATGGGGAGGTGTGTGGGTGTGTTACATTGCCAAAACAAAAACAAACAACAGCAATATTAAACTTTTGCAACCACAATAGGAAGGGATAAAAAACAGAGGGTCCTCGACTTCTTATTAATTATGCAAGATTAGTCTAATTATAATTCAGCAAATGAATGTGTGGCAGAAGGTGCGAGGCGACGGGCCTGGGAGATTTGCATGTTAAGTGGGCAGGGGGAAGCGACTAATGCATGCTAATATATGCGTCAATGTCTTGCTTTAATTTCAGCATTTGCAGCTGTGTGCGTCCGAACTGAGGGGGGTGAAAAGTTGAGTCATTGGGTTTTTGGGAGGGGGGGCAAAGGTGGGGGGTGTCTGCGTATTAGAGTGTAAATGCATGCATGTGAATGTGTGCTTTTGTGTGTGTTAGGCATCTGGTGTCATACAAACAGAGAACGATGAGGAGAAGTCAACAAACAAGGTCAAGAACCGTCAGAAAGTGCACAAAGCCTGAGATGGATGTAGACAACCTCTCAATTAGGGTTGTGGTTTGGCTGTCGGAGGCATCAGTGCAAGTTTCATCACATCAGATGCTTAAATGAATGATGACTGTTGGTTGAATGAACACTGAGCCGTATGCTGGAGTGGCAGGGAAACGATTGTGGTTAAACCACGGCTAGCCTATGTGTTGATATGAAAACCAAAAATCTAGTCCGTGTCCTGAGTTCCCTGTTTAAATAAACATGATATAATTTAAAACAAGGGGATCATTACTCAGGATAAAACAGACAATCCACAAAGGAGGCAGTAAAATGACACAAAACCTGATTATGGTCGTTCTGTGGGATCAGGAAACAAATTTTTAACTTCACTTGTGTAATATACTGCCTACGGTAAGACTACCATGATTTCCATCAGAATGTAGTTAAACATTTGGTAACTATGTAAAAAAAAGAGAAGAAGGAAGTGGGAGAGGTGTAGGTATGCCCTTCAATGCGTGTCCAACCAAAACCCAAGTCTAGCACAGCTTTTGAGTTGTAGGTCCGAGCGCTCATTGATAAATTAGAATCACCCTTTGCCAAGAAAAATATTGATTGTCCTCTGACGAAACAGCGCAAATCAAGAAATATCTTGGAGCTGAGAGCTGGTTCCAAGCCATGTCCTGTTCACAAGGGAGGAAGCTGGAGAGAGTGATGGAAGAATAGCAAGTAAAAGCTGACAGAACGAGAGAGAGAGATTAGTATTCTATGGGAAGGTTCGGGGCTGAGGGGCTGATGTGAAGTTCCTCTCCAAACAACTGTTCTCCATTAAAATGACTTATATTTGCAAAGAGCACAGTGTGGGTGGGATTGGAGCTAAAACGCGAAGCCCAAAACTGCTGCCTCCCTCCGCTGCATTTTTCTTCTACACTTTTGTTTAACTGGAAAATGAATGCATGTGTTTTTCACAGGCAAAGTAGTCTTGCTGACGGGATCATGTGTTTGGAGGGTTATACGTTTGTCCGTAGCCACACTTACATTGCAATGTGTGATTTCCGTGAACTCTTTCCATTGGAAACACAACTTCTGACCGATTTCTACTTGCTGTGAGATTTTAAAACAGTCTTTTGGCCTAATTTCACCGTATTCTTCAGAGGTTCGTCTGCACCTGCCCCCTTTATATACTTTCCCGCTTCTCATCTCGCCAAGTCCCACTCCTCGCTCTTCGTTGTACATCAGTGATGGAATGTCTTGTTGTTGCCTTCTCTTTCCCATCGCTGTCTTTGCCTCTCAGCATGGGGACTTTGGGATTGCGGCAGAGCTGCGTTACCATGGCAGCGAGCTATGTTGCCGAACTGTGCACACCTGGGATTTGGAGTCTCTCTCCGTAGTCTCCCCCTCTCCTATTTATTCCACCTTCCCCTCAGGTTTTCTTCAGCGCAGCAGAGGCTATCAGTACCCCTCTCTCTTTACTTCTCTCATTCTCCACAGCCTACCACCTGAAAAGGTACTCTCACATATATAATGAGACACATAGACTTGAAAAAAAATTTCATGTCCGTACTAGCACATGTGCCTCCATCACTACCTTCCTCTTCCCACCTCCTTATTCCACTTTCTCTGTAGTCGTCTCTGCTCCATTCCCTCTCCAGTCCCATGTGGGGGTTCAAATACAGCATTGTAGGATACCTCAGTCCCTTGAGTCCTCTGGCATATTTCACTGTCTTCGCTTTACTTTGAGACACAACAGTGCTTTTCACCGGACTGTTCTTCATATTCTCATAATGTGATTTAATGTGTAAAAATATTGACTAAGCTAAACAGCTGTGATTGATGTTGGGACTGTAATCATGCAGACACACACACTCACGCATGCACACACAAACACACACACACACACGCACACACACACACACACACACACGCACACACACGCACACACACACGCACACAATCCACAAGACTGGCCTCTGAAAAATAATGATTGTCTCCTTTGACTTCCAGCCTGTTGGAGATGCACATAATCATATACACGACTCTTTCATGTCATTTCAGAGTTGATGATCCACAAACATGTGTCCTCTCATTTACCTTTGCAGGTTTTTCTTGAAGTTCTTCCTGAAATGTAACCAGAATTGTTTGAAGACGGCAGGAAACCCACGGGATATGAGGAGGTTTCAGGTAGGAAAAGAAAAGAAAACATACAAGCATGTTCGAGAAAAGAGGGAAGGTGATGACTGTGGGACCGGCTACGATGGGAAAAAGACTTTTCAGTTATGAAAAACACGGTCCATCAGGATTACATATCTTTTTATTATTAACTGATGTCCAGCCTGTGTTAAAAAGAGTTCACACCATTAACTGACTTGGTTAAGCTTCGGAAATATTGGAAGACATAGAGGAGGTCGTTCAGAATAGATGGAAAGACAAACGAAAGGACTCAGATATGTGGGAGATTTGGTTTGGGTGTTGTGGTGCAGGAAATAGGTTGAGGTGTTTCAGGAAGTTGTCAAGAATTGAGTGATTGGCTCCAGATGGAAGAGGTCACGCTCCGTGACCCAGGAAGTGGTCACTGGGGACACTCTCGCCTCACTTCCTCTGCCGTCATTCAGCACCAGCGGCCTCCGTCTGGCATTCTCTTTCTCTCAGCAAACCCGCCGTCCCTTCCCCTTCTTCGAGCTCCCTCTGTCTTCCACCTTGTTTGCTTTAACTCCTGAAATGTGACAGATGCTGAGAAGTTATGAGGACCGGGTGCTCCAAGACTCTCGTTTCTGGGTTAAAAGGTGATCAGAGCTGGACAGCGGTTCTGCTGCTTGATCGATAATTTACAGTTATTTTTCCTAAGCTTTGACTCCCTACCCACCACCTAAAACACATGTGCTTCTCCTCCTTTTCTTTTTCATGTTCCTTCACCTGTAAAATTAGGGCCATGTGTTTCTTTCTTTTCTTTTCTTTTTTCAAAAGGAGCTCATCATCTTCATGTAATTGTTTATGATTTCACCAAAAAATGTCAGAATTTTTACTCACCCACTCCGTTTAACGGTGAAAAACGAGCTTTTAAACACGCAGAAACAATCCTTTGCCTTTCAGAAATACGGTCACATACACTCATAAATATCGAAAGCAAAAAAACCCTGCGATTATTGCCTCATTAAGTATATGCGTGTCATCCATGAGAGGCAGATGTGGGAAGGGACACACACATGCTGAGGCCAGAAAATCAAATTAGGCATAGTATATATCATTCACTAGACTAACGGCCAGCTAAAATGGGAGATATGGTCCATATGTTTGGTGTCATTGAAGGATCAGAAGGAGACAACGATGGGCTCCCTGCACGCTGTATGAATCAAAAAGTTAGGTAAGAGGCAGCGGCGAGCCCATATGGAAACCTGATGGTGGATCGGAGGGCCGTATGAGGAGCGTCTTCGCCAGAAAACAGACATATTATCAATGTCCCAGGGATGTCACATATACCTATTGAGAAATATTACTATCACATGTATGCCAGAATAAATTGCCGCTGAGGGATTTTTCCGCTGTAAACTGAGACAACGACTCTCAGCGTGTTGTCTGAGGCGTGTGCACACATACGCTCATGTATCTTCTCCCTTTCCTCTCCTCTCTTCAGGTGGTGTTGTCCAGCACTGTGAGTGTAGACGGCCACATCCTGGCGGTGTCTGACAACATGTTCGTACACAACAACTCCAAACACGGCCGCAGAGCTCGCAGACTGGAGCCGGGAGAGTCCGTTGAGAATAGCATGGAATATGGTGAGACGCCACAGACGCTGCAGCGTCTCAAAGCACCTACATTTGATTTTACAACATGTTTACTTGATAATTCTAAACCAGAAGCCAGGTAATGCATCCTCCCCTGCTGTAGCAGAGAGTTAATACACAATATATACAAATAATAGCAGCATCATTGAATTACATCTTTAAAAAAAATATTAATCCAGCACGTATATATATACTTACTGGGAAAAAAAATTAAACTGCTTACGGAACAAATCAATTTAGAGTATATGAATAAAAATGTTGATCTCTTTTTTGTTTTTGTTATAAACGTACGTTATTGAAATTATATTTTCATTAACATAGTTCACGTTAGAATAAGAGAATATAAAATAAAGAATAAATAGTCCTGGCCTTAAAAATGCATCAAGACAGTAATTTTCCGTTCATCCTTTATTGTTTTTACTGCTATACAACTTGCCATGCGACCCTGGAGTAACTGCTTCTTGTTGTTCCTGTCCAGCCACCCCATGTATCAAAGCCATCAGTCCCAGTGAGGGCTGGACCACTGGGGGGGCTATGGTCATTGTCATTGGGGAGAACTTCTTTGATGGGCTTCAAGTGGTGTTTGGCAGCATGCTGGTGTGGAGTGAGGTACGTGTGCCTAAGAGTCCAAACGGTTTATCAAATCAAATGTCATTGTTTTGTCAAATTTGTGGGCAGTCCGCACAAATTAATCTCCACAAAAGTTAACCCAAATATTTACATTATGTGAGTGAATAATTTGTTGCTGTTGTGGGACTGTTTTCTGTCACCTTCTTCAGCTGATCACACCACACGCCATCCGTGTCCAGACACCTCCTCGACACATTCCTGGGGTGGTGGAGGTCACGTTGTCTTATAAATCTAAACAGTTCTGCAAAGGAGCACCTGGACGCTTCATCTACACAGGTGTGTGTGTGTGTGTGTGTGTGTGTGTGTGTGTGTGTGTGTGTGTATGTTTGTGTGTCTGTTTCCTCAACACGTCTTGTAAAACTGAGATCTTATTGATGAAACAGGACTCATTTTTCTGCATTTCTTTCCTTTTATTTAATTTCAGCCCTAAATGAGCCGACTATAGACTACGGTTTCCAGCGTCTTCAAAAGGTCATTCCTCGACATCCTGGTGACCCAGAGAAATTAGCCAAGGTAAAATGCTTCTAAATAAGATGTATCCATGGTAATGATGGTTTTTCAAAGGAACTGTGCATGACCCGTTTCTGTCAGTTTGACAACGTAATAAATGATGTCCGTTGCAGGAGATCCTCCTGAAGAGAGCCGCAGATCTTGTTGAAGCCCTGTATGGAAATCCACACAGTAATCAGGTAAACAGCAGCAGTCTTCATGTGATATCACAAATCCTTCGAAATGACATATTAATATAAACAGAAGTAAGACATTTGAAATACGACACCATTTATTTTGCATATTTTATTGTGACCGTATCTCCTGCAGGACATGCTGCTGAAGCGTGCAGCTGACATTGCTGAAGCTCTCTACAGCGTTCCACGTCCTCACAGTCAGCTGCAGGCGCTGCCCAGCTCACCGGCCCACGGCAGCGTCATGGGTCTGGGATCCTATCCTTCTCAGTTAGGCGTCAGCATCGGGGAGCCTGGACAGAGCAGCCAAGGCAAGAGGAACAACATAGAGAACATTCTTAATTGTTCATCACAAACAAGACTCAGAATGACTGATTCTTTTCTATTTGTTTAGGTTACATTCGAAATTCCAGTAGCTTGTCTCCAAGGGGTTACCCATCAGCCTCCACTCCTCAGCAGTCAGGCTACGGGGGCAGCGGAGGGATGACTGGCGGCTATGGGACGGTTCCCATGACCAGTTTGGGAGTGCCTGGCTCACCTGGCTTCAGTAGTGCCTCCCCCACAGGCTCACCCTACAGTAAGGCCTTGCACTTGTCTGAAAATGTGTGGAGGAAGTGACCTCAGGTTTCTGGGTTGACTCATCGGTGTTCTCCCCTCCACAGTAATGCCCTCCAGCCCGACTATACCAGGAAGCTCCAGCTCCTCTTCATCTCTCTTGCCTTTCTCCTCCTTCCCGTCTGCTGCTAAACAGAAGAGCGCTTTTGCCCCTGTCCTCAGGCCCCAGGGCTCTCCCTCCCCTGCTTGCCCGGCCTCAGGGGGGAACAGCTTTAGAGGTAGCCATCCAACTCACTATCTGACCCCCCTGTCTGAACTTACGAATGCAGTCTAACCCCCTACTAACCACTCCAAAGCTCTGACTGAACGACACAGACAAACATTTGCTGGATGTACACTAATGAAAGACCTCATTGATTAGAATCATAGCTTTTGTATATATTTTTTTTCCTCTCCAGCAATTACGGGCCTGGTTGTTCCCTCGATGTAGCAAAGCACCCACCTCGATCTGCCCCCCCGACCACTTCTTCACTTAGTCCCTCTTTCTGCATTGAGAGGACAGGGAGAATGGAAAATTGATCACTAGAGAGACCATGTTTAACTTTCGTTCCTGAGCTGCCCCCCCCCTGCCGTTTCTAAACCCCTTTTTTTCATTCAGTTTGGATGAACAGAACGGGGTATGAAAATGTCCAAAGAGCAGCCGCCTACTCCAGAAGCAGAGCAGGCTGCTTCACATGCAGCCACAGACAGACAAAGCTCCTCATCCAACAACATCACACTGGACCATGTAACGCTGTGTCTGATTTGGAGCATCTGCATTTTGAAAGATAACAAAAGAAAAACTTGTCCTAATTTAAGCCCAAGCTTCAAAAGCACCTGTACTTACGTCCGGCCTCCTGTCACACGCAGCATCTGGTTCTTCCACGAGCTGTGCGACCCTTAGCCAGCGATGCACACGGGACGTATTTGTGAGAGCACTGAATGTTCATTGGTAACGAACTCCGATATGAAGCGCAGCTCTAAGAAGCAGGGTGCTGTTTGTCTATGTGTGTGAACACCTTAAATGGCATGTGTGTACACTGTTTGTGAATTAGCAAGAGCTTTCTCTGTGGTAGACTTTTTGAAGACAATTTACATTCCAGAAAATAGAACCTTTATTTTTTGTTCTGATCTTAACGGTTTTACAAAGGAGAACTCTTTGTCTCAAGGGTTATTACTAAAGGAATTCATATATTGATTTATTTAAGAACAAGCAATTTAACTTATTATAGTTAGCCTAGGGAATAATATAAACGTGTTTTTATGAAGTGGTCTTTTTCCAGTTGTCACTGAAATGAACTTATTGCAACCCTTGGTTATTTGTGTACTAAACATTTACAGGGAATGGATCTTCTGTTCAGGAGAATCGACTCTAACACACCTTTTGGAGTAAAACAAGTTTTCAGTCTCTCGTACAGCGATCTGATAAAATTTCTTGTCATTGCATAAAGGAAAAGTGTTAGTTAGCCTTATCTTTTTCCATTTCACTTATAATACATGCTTTGTCACATGATTGCCCTGATATTACTTATTTTGACATTGCAAATTTGACTTTATATGGCTATAACTCATAGATTTTACAGTTTCATTTAAAATGCCTCAACCCAGGTCTCTAATCACTATGCAGTACAGTAAATGAAAGCACAAACTGCTCAGTAGGAAAGAACGGGGCGAATTAGATGTTCATTTATCCATATCAAGCTGTTCTCACTCACTGATTTTTGTCACCGGAACACAAACTTCATTCTCAGGATACGAAAACAACACAGAGAGTAAGACAATACTTGCAAATTTGATTTTAGGATTTGTTTAATTTTATTTATTTAAAAAATATTAGCAATTTTATATTATGGGGTTTTTTGTTTTGTTTTTTCTTTGAAACGGTACAAATAATGGTGCAGATGTGATTTGTATATCTCAAGGTGTCATTATATTTTGTGCTCCAAATAAAATAAATGAAGACGAAAGTCACTCCAGCTGGTTGAGATTGCTTTAGTTTAGAACATGAGACTCATTTTAGCACATAACATTAAAACACACACGTGCGTGCGCGCGTACACACACACACACACACACACACACACACACGCAGACACACACTGCATTGTCTGAGGCTTTCTTGGACATGAGGTTTTATCTGCAGGACAGGTTCTGCTGTCTCGACTTCGGCGCCCATCACCTGTGTGCCTGTGCTGCACAATTTTGTTCACATAGCTTATGAGCCGCAGCATCTTAATTGTGATGCAAGCGTTAAAGACTGAGCAGAGCATGTCAAGATAAACAACAACACCCCCATCGCTCTCCTCCTCAATAAGCCAGCTTTTCTCTGAGGACCAAGCCTCTGGGGGCCCCAGACTGAGAACCACCTCCGATGGAGCCTCCTCCTCTCTGTCTCTTTCTCCTCTTTTAAACACACACACACACACACACACACACACACACACACACACACACACACACACACACACACACACACACACACACACACACGCAAACACACACTCTCCTAAGCATGTGCCTTGGTAGGTCTTTGTTTGCTGCTGCTTCATCCTCTCTTTATTTCTCTCCTCTTTTTTTGACTCCCCTGAAATGGCCCTTCTCTGCTAATGTAATTAGCACTGGTAAAGAAGGGCAGTTAATTACCCATTCTATTTTGATCGAGTAATTAATGTTATGCCAGGAAACAGCAACTGTTTCATTAACATAGCACTCAGAGGAGTGAGGGGGCAGGGTGGCGCCCGGTGGATGCACGTGTGTGTGTTTGTATGATACATGTGTGGCTCAACAGAGAATCAACTACTCGTTTCTGCAACCGGCCTCGTACAACAATTTTAGTTGAATGCTGTCTTTGTCACCATCAAGTGGCAAAGAAAAGCCTCAATAGCTGCCTCCTCCTCCTCCTCCTCCTCCTCCTCTTTATCTCTCCCTCTTCTGATGTGCTGTTAATTTGACAAGTTAAAGCCAGCTCTGTTGCCGGCACCTCGGCATTCATCTCGCTGAGTGCTCCTTCTGCCCAGCGGTGCACAGTGCTTCCATGTGATTGGCTGCTTGTTGCTGTTGTTGTAGCGGCGCCTTGTGATCACCGTTTGGATGAACGCAGGAGGAGACGCCACCTGCCACCCAGTTGTTCCACATCACAATGTATACACAGCTACTAAAAAGCTTCTAAATGCTCCGTAACTTGGAGCACAAAGTCACGCCGTGTTTCATTATTGACACTGCTGAAGTGCTGCTGAGCCTCCTGCCTGTCTAAGTTACAGTGTTGTCTCTGAGCATATAGCACAAAATACACCCATTGCCTCTCGCCTCTCAAGGGATGTGTTTGTGTTTATACACCCAATTAGCCCTCTGGCCACAGCATGGCCATGCATTAGGATGACATTAGCCCCGGGTGTATGCAGACCGTGTGTATGTGTGTGTTTATGTGTGTGTGTGTGTGTGTGTGTGTGTGTGTACAGTGGACCCCTTTCACACTCAGTCCTTATTTTGGGGCTGAGCGTGCCTTATTAGCAGATTGAGGCAGCGCTTGATGGGGCGGCCAACTGTTTTGTCAAGTAGATTGGTGGATTGGCTTCCACACACCCCAGTGTCCTCTGCCTCCGGCCCGCCAGTAAAACCGGCATTGTTGTCCATTAGACCACTGGGCCCTGATTCCTTTTTTCAAAATGAATTCCCCACCCTTTCCTTTCTGCCATTCCCCTGGGTGTCAGTAGAGTGGGGTGGCAGATGGGACAGACACAGAGCTACCCCATGAGATCCCCCCCCCCAGTGAAACGCACACACACACACACACACACACACACACACACACACACACACACACACACACACACACACACACACACATACACACGTACGTGCATACACACTCAGACATGCATGGACATATGCATAAGCACAACACACTACATGTGGAGGCGAACACACACTCAGCAGCCGCACCAACATATAGCTCAGCTGTCCCCAGACACAAACCTCATCTGCCAGCCCGCTGTTTTGTCCAGACCACAGGAGTATGTCCTGTGAGCACAGTGACGTCTCTGTCCGTGTGTGTGTGTGTGTGTGTGTGTGTGTGTGTGTGTGTGTGTGTGTGTGTGTGTGTGTGTGTGTGTGTGTGTGTGTGTGCGTGTTTGCGTATGTGAGAGACGACTGCACAGTAACAGCTTAACTAGAATGACAGACTCCAGTAGGCTGCTTGCACTCAGTCCAACCGACATTAAAATCTGAACAACTGATGCCCCCTAAAACCAGTTTTACCCAACATCTGGTATCATGTGTTTATCATCTGTATGTTATCGAAAATAAAAGAAAGATTTTGCATAATCTTCATATGATTCTGCATCATATCCCAGTAGAACTTCAAGGAAAATGAAATCCATCTGAACCTGAATCATCTCAACCAAGAATTAGTGGCACACAAGAAGAGAAGAGGAGCTGAAATGCAAAAGCAAAATATCTGACCATACAAGAGCAACTCTTAAAATAAGTTGGTACTATCTGGAAAGAAATACTTTGATAAATAAACTACAAAATAACTTTTAGACAAGATCAGTTGACTAAAATTTGATGCAATATGTAAAGTAAATCACGTTTGGTACAGAACACAACCTGTTGACAACTTTCTGAGATATATATAAACAAATAAGGGAACAAATACTAATGCATATAGTACGTTCTTCTTGTGATCTCATGTCTTTGTTCTGACCACTCTGCATCAACTACATCATATTTTAATTAGTTTGTTAATTGCATGAATTATTTATTCTTTTACATTTTTGATATAGATTTTAAGCAGACTTGGGATAGAGACAGAAATTCAGCCGTGTGTTCAAGTTTTTAAAAAGGTTTATGTGCTTGTAGGAAGTGCTGAACAAACCACAAAAAACACACTTTTTGTCGCTTTTATTAAGACCTTTGCTGCTTTTAGCAAATAAACTATGGGAAGCTGCAAATGTACTGGTTCAGTGTGTGTTGTGCAAACAGCAAAGCTAATCTGTGACCCCTGATTCTTTAGCCATACTTCTACAATTTGACTTACCGGAACTTATCTCAAGTTGTTTCACTTTTATTTTTCATTGAGGCTGCCTTGTTAGTAAAAAGGAAAAGAAATAAAGCTAGAGTATGCAGTAGGAAATGCTTTTTTATTTTTTTTTAATGTCAGGACCTTTCTCCTCCTCCAAGCAGACCTATGGTATTGACAATTAACCAGATTAGTGGAGTGGGGATGTAATTTAGGCCAAACACACGTATTGGCTGTTTGTGCGCGGTGGTGTGAGGTGAGAAGGCCCCACGCTGGTGATTAATTACAGCCAAGCTGCGTGACAGAGGTGGGAGCAGTACCGGTGCTGTCTGCTGCAGACGTGGAGGAAAACCCAGCCTGGCTAATTGACCCGGCTTCTGTAAGGCCATCCATCAAACGTGGCCCGAGTGGCCCGTAAGAAACACATTATTCAGAGGTAAGTTAGTTAAGCGACTGGCGCTGCTCCATTCATTAAAGGCAGCAGCTCCTCTCCTGTCTGCGTCGTGAAATGTTCGGTCCATCAAAAGAAATTAGAGGGCAGTTTATTCAAGTCCGAGCTTGTGGTGCTATTTATTCTGTATCTTGTGGTTGTTTTATTCTGATTGATATTTTGATCACGTCATAAATCTGTCTTGGCCTTGACGCGTCACAGCCCAGCTCTGCGCGGTGCGTCAAGGCACAAACACAGACATCAGCTGTTACAGAACAGAGTTTAAAAAAAGGTCTGCATTTGTTCATCTGTTTGTCTCCATTATATGTGTTGCTGTGGATTTTGATTATATTTTGTAGGTTCGTCCACCTGGTATTAGCTGCTGCAAAAATCCTTCTAGCTCCTCTTTTGGCATAGCGAGGGCAGAAAGACAAGTCGTAAGTTACAAAACCATAACTTTCCTGTCTGGGTTTACTCTGATTGCATTGGATGACCAGAACAGGGAAGAGAACAAACATCTACTCCAGAGACATAGTCGGTTGAGGAACACACAACTATACACACAATTAACTCTATATATGTCTTGCATTGGTCTACATTGACCTGACCTCCTGTCACATACAGTATGCACTTCTTTCAACAACTGCCTCGATGACTTGTGTCTCCCCTACTTTGCAGAGCATCCTTTTGCTGCTGTGATCTGCTGCACATGTGATGTATATACAGACACCAGCTTCTGGCAGTGATCCTGAGGAATCTCAGCCTGTTCCTCATGGGCAAAGCTCCCCTGTAATATTTCTTATTCATGTGCTCTAATCTTCAATACCACCAACAGTTGCTATGGGATTCTAATTAACAGCATCCTTAGCATATACAGTACATTAAAAAGATGCTGTTGCCAGTGGAGGCTGTCAGTTGTGTGTCTGGGTGGTGGAGGTCAGTGAATGATGGCACGGCCTGAGTTCTCTGCTCTTAACACCTGGTCTGGGCCTTGGTGTGCTTACATTTGTCTTCCTCTCACAAAAAACAGATGGCGCAAAAGGGAAGGACATTTATTTGGATCTGCAAACGGTGATGATGTTTTTGTGAAAGCAGAAGAAATCATTTCTCCTGTTCTAGTGGAGCCTCCAGTCCTATCCCATCTGCATCGTCCTCCCTCCCTGAAAGCACTGCATAGGCAGAGAGTAATTACAACGGGGTCACATGTAGCTGACTCTTTTGTCAGTAAAGTTCTGGCAGTATGTTTATGAGCATCTGTGTCAAGGTGCTTCAGGGTTTTTGTTGTTGTTTTTTTAAATTAACTACTCCCTTCTTGTCAGATGTGAATTGTCTCCAAACTACAATACATCTTTACATTTAAATGGTAACTTGTTTTTAGTGATTTGAACATATACAGCAGATTTTGGTGGTTCACACAGACTGAGGCAGCTCTATAGCACCACCTACCTGTCCTAAATGTCCTTCATTTATCACATTACTAAAAAACATACAGCATCTTTCTTTTTTTTGGGGGGGGGGGGTAATATTATTTCTCTCACCACTATTTATGACAAATCTTTTTTTGTTTGTGTTTCTTCATGTTGAAGTACTAGTCACATCTTGTGTTGCAGTTGAAACATGCCATCAGTGTCAACTCTGGGACAACAACCTCAAACAACTGTTTTATATGTCTTGCTGTCCTCTGTTTACCAGCATGCATAAATATGCAAGAGGGTATCTAATCAAATAAATCCATTCATTAGGAGAGCTGCTGGTATTTCTGCTTTTGCATTAATTACATAGTCATTACCATATCAATTACAGAAATCAGAGATCATGTAATTGAGGTTTAACCAAAAGCACCTGCTGCCTCTGAGCTGTGATGTGGGCTGTGTGCTTTGGGCCTCATCTAATCTCTGGCCTTTGACAGGACTCCTTCTCATCAATCCTGAGCTGTCGGAATTCAGCTCTTTCTTTTTTTTTTTTGTTTCTTTTTTGATTTGTTTTTGTTTATAGGGAAGGGCGGTAGTGTTCGGAGGCGGCACCGTGCAAAATGTTGTCGTGGTGATCGGATTGATTGACGGGAATGCCTGATTAGAAGGGAATGAATAGGAGACAGGTGGAGGGAGGCGTGCTGTACATCCAAAGGAACAGATTGGGACAAAGTGAGGACTCGCTGGGTGTCACGGGGGGGTCGCTTTTTGTTGCAGCTCAGGTTATGTCTTGGAAAAGATAACCAGTAATTACTCTAACGGTCAACGGAGGGACATGAAACAGTATCGCCAGATGTTCCTTGTATTTTGTTATATAAAATGAGTAAAATGCTTCAGAAAACTTCCGCAGACACAGAGAGAAAATGTATGTGGGGAGGGTTCGGTCGTGTTGGTTGGACACCTGGAGACAAAAGATGAACGGAACTGAGAGGAGGATGGAATAATTCTTATAATGAAGGGGTCAGAGGAAGTCATGTGGTAGGAATCATGGGAAGAAAAATACACAGAGGAAAAGAGACAGAACAGGAGAGGAGATGAAGGATGGAGGGAGGAGAAGGGAATGGGACTCAGGGGGACTGACACCAGCCTGCGGCCTCCTCCTCCCCTGCACTTCCTGCTCATTTCCTTCTCTTAATGCTCCCCTCTGCCCCTTTCACTCTTGTCAGCCTCACCTTTTTCTCTTCCATCAGGTCAATCTTACATAAACATGCATTTGGCAGTGTCAGGGCCTTTAGTGTATGATTGTGAGATTTAGCCCATCAACTATTGATCTTTTTTATTTGTAAGTCATCATATTTATTTATACCATTTCCCAAAGTATTCCTTCTTCTTTTATTCTCTACTTCAGGATGTCAGTGTGTTCTAAGATTGTGATTACAGAATATTTTTTTTTAGATATAGCCATGGAAGCTCTTTGGTGAACATTCCTGATGTTTATCACACAATTTACGTTGCAGAGAAGATGTATTCAAAAACTTTTCATTTTTTTCATCCCACAAAAACATGCGTCTGGTGCATTTAGGTTTTTCATGTGAAGGCAAAAAATAAAAGTTATCAATCTCAAGCTCTGGTCAAATGTGTGTGATTTGATATTCGGGCCATACTAGCATGAAGTAAAAGTCTGCCTTGGCTGTCACACGCTTCAACAACCAAGACAGCAGAGTGAAAGCTCCTGTGATACCATCCGGGGAAGAGTCTATTCTCATCCTTCTGTGTCACCACATGAGAGGTCCATTGTGATGAAAATTGACATCAGGAAAGCAGCAGGACCAGACAGGTTATCGGACCACACACTGAAGTCATGTGCCTATCAGCTAGCAGGCGTGCTCCCAACTGTCGGTACAATAGTACCAAATAAACTAATACACAAGCTCATCCACCTGGGTCAGACTCTGTTATTACATGATTCATTTCCTCACAAGAAAATGACACATGTAGATTGGTTGACCTCTGTCCTCATCAAGAACACAGGAGCACCTCAGGGCTCAAGTTTTTATTAGTACAACCCAAACAGGGAAATTTCCCCAACTCTTGGTGAGGTTTGCTAACAACAGATTGGTACAGCCTTCACATCGCAGTAGAAGTTGCCCCAACAGATCTATCAGTCTCTAACATTCCTCTCTTACTTGTGAACAAGACCCCTAGACGCTTGAACTCCTCCATGTGGGCCATCAACTCCACCCCCCCCCCCCCCCCCACAACACACACGGATATTCTGTCCCAAAGATTGAACAGAATCTGTGAGAAAGGGAAGCCCCACCAGGGCCCAGCTTTCACAAAAAGTCTGACTTATTTCTGGTAATACACATTTTAATTTCCCTCAAGGGGTGCTGAAAAGTGTGATTTTCCATTACTTAGAGCACACCCTCCGGTCCCTCGGCACTGTCCCCGAATTTCACACGGTGTTGCAGATGCGTATCAACCAGGAAGAGCTCTACAACATCCAGCGCCTGAAATGACTCAGGGTGGATTCTCCACCCCTGGGGCATGGGAGAAGGGGAGCTTCCATATCTCATGAATGAGTCAATAGAAATTTCACAAACTGCTCATTAATTTATGAATAAGTATATATTTTCACTCATAACAATTGAGCAAGACAATGGCATCATTGAAGGAGCTGGCTTTGTGTTTAGAAAAGTGTTGGGATTAATTAAACAGAACTCGGTCTGTGTTTATTTTGAGGTGGAAGAAACAATTCCAGAAACACAAGTTTAGACAGTCTCACCTGTGGTTATGGTAGCAGCAGCTCCTCCTTCAGCTCCAGAGGACTTTAGAACATCAATTTTTAATTTACATGTAATTATAAAACATGTTTTTGGGAAGCTCAAAAATGAAATTTGTATTTCTAAGGCATCATGTGGGTCTGAGAGGACTGTAATAATCATCTGTGCTGTATGTTGTGCATATATGGTACATTTGAATAGAAAGTTGACTATGACTATTACTATGAACACCCCCCAGCTGATTCTAACAGGTCATAATATGAAATAGTGCTGCCATCTGCTGGTCTGACATGGAACTTCCTCTGAATTGTTCTCTTAACGCAGGGGTGCTCACACTTTTTCAAAACAAATTTATAAATACATAAAGAATGTACATTGTATGTTAATGTACCTTGTATCATAACATGAGCCTATATTACACAACAAAATTAACTACGTACATTTTTTGTCATTTCCCACGTTTACATCGAGGCACTGACAGCCAGCCATCACGCACACTTCCACATGATCACCAATCATGGTGGAATGGTTCTGGGACTTGGAGATCTTAATGTGGGAAATTGCTGAATCACATAAATAAGTGGAGCCAAATAATACAGTCAAGGAGGTCGGACATTTCTTCTTGTTGGGGTACTTTTTCGTCTAGGTAGTTCCTGTAAGTTCCAGAAATGTCCATGAGCTCTGAACTTCAGCGGAATGGCGGCTTGTTGAGGCAAAATCTCAACTTCCACTCCAGAAGAGTTCAATTGTGAAACAATGCTGAAATTTTTGATGCCAGTGAATCAACATCAGCATCTTTCCGAAAAAGATAGCACAT
The DNA here is from genome assembly GCF_040054535.1 of Antennarius striatus. Lineage (NCBI taxonomy): Eukaryota > Metazoa > Chordata > Actinopteri > Lophiiformes > Antennariidae > Antennarius > Antennarius striatus. The sequence goes on from NC_090778.1 coordinate 21,858,415, forward strand.
GAACGTAGCAACTGGCTCGAGCAAAGAAATGTCCTGAAAGTGTTTGTTAAACTCAGACAGACAATTGTTCATTTATTTTATACATTTGCTTAAGTCCATCCATCCATCCATCCATCCATCCATCCATCATCAACCGCTTATCCGGTTGAAGTCTCTGCAGGGATGCCCATACTTGCCCATACTTCCCTCTCCCCAGACACCTCCTCAAGCTCCTCCGGGGGGAGCCCTGGGCGTTCCCAGGCCAGCCAAGAGACATAGTCCCTCCAGCATGTCCTAGGTCTTCCTCGAGGTCTTCTCCCGGTAGGACATGCCCAGAAAACCTCCCCAGGGAGGCATCCAGGAGGCATCTGGAACAGATGAGTCTACCGGAGGTTGGGCCCACGTCGTCGTTTTGGGTTGAGCCCAGCTGGGCCCCGTGGGCAGAGGCCCGGCCACCAGGCGCTCGCATACGAGGCCCAACCCCGGGCCTGGCTCCAGGGTGGGGCCCCGGTTGCGCGATACCGGGCTACGTCATGGTCCTTGATTTTTCTGTCATCATAGGGGTTTTTGTAAAAAAACGTTTGCTTAAGTTTAATCCAAAAAAAACCGAGGGCTAAAAGTTGCAGGTAACGTGATACCTAGAAAAAGTCAGATCTACCCATCACCCGACAAAACACACGTTTTAAATTGTATTTTAATGTGGCTTTGCTTTTAGGCACCAGTTAATTAGAGCTGCAGTACATTATGGTGCCACTAGATGGCAGAAGTAGACTAGGTTTAAGTAGGTCTTAAGTAGGAATTTCTGTAATAGTTGCACTATTTGTAGCTCATTGTGGGTGGTTTTTCCAATAAATTTTTTAAAAAATTATTCAGAGTTTTTATTTTGGTTTTACTTCTAATAATAATCACCTTTATACTACAACCGTTATTTCATCAGTCAGGAGTCATGTGGGGAAAATGCTACAGAAAGAATTTTAGCAATAACACAGCGAGTCACTATTTTTCCTCTTTGCAAAACTGTAATGTGTTGACAGGACACCAGGAGAGATGCTGCCCCAGTTCCTCTGTCTATACAAATTGTAAGTCTGTCTGTGTTTGTCTCACAGTTTGTCAGCATTAATGAACCTGCAGTTGTTGTTCCGTCCACTTGACTGATGGCCCCCTGTTATTTGTGGTCAGTGACTCACTTAAGTGACTTGGAAGACAAAGGATTTTCAGCTGAGCCGTTTTTGTGACTCATCAAGAAATGCTGCCGACTTTTCAAATCTCTCCTTCACAGTAAACAAATAGTGGCTCTTATCCATTTGTCACACTTACAAGACGAGCTACCTTCAAACAAATACTACTTTTCCATACTTTGCTTGCACCTTACTGTGTTACAGCACTGATTATCCACATATCTAAGACCGTAGCCATTCCCAGTTGGTGTGACTGTGATTCCCAACTCTGCAGCTATGAAACGACTGACATCTGTTGGTGATGGTACAGCATCACTAGCACATGTGGGATCCTTACAATGAGCTCTTGTCTACTCAGACTGCTAGTATTTTCAGCCAAATCAGACAAGATCGGTGAATGAAGTGGCATCGTGCCTGAGCCGTGGCACAGCATGGACATAAAGCTGCTCTTGGTTTCTTACCTGCCATATGGCTCGCCCAATCAGTGCTGGTTTTGCTGGTGCACTGCCAGGAGTGGGGGGAGAGAGGTGATCCCACAGAGAGAGGAATGGAGATTTTTCTGAGGGAGCAGCACAGGTCTTGGGTTTTTCTCAAACACTGAAAATGTGAATTGTTTTTTTTATTTATTTTTGTCTGTGATGCACCTCTAATAAACTGTTGTTTAAGAGGTCTTTATTTTTTTAAAAATTCTGGAAAAATAATTCCCTTTTTTAAATCCATGATCTTTAGAAACAGAAGTGTTCCTGAAGCTCTGCCTTTTCTGGATGCTTTCCAGTTTTATTAAACTAGCTGTATTTATTAGCTGTAGAGATGCTACATAACAGTCTGTTATTTAGCATCAATTACAGGTGAATGGTGTTTTTGTCTGTCAGAGCAGCTCTGAGCTGTCCTGTACTCAGCCCTGTGCTGCAGTGCAGTGCTGAGCTCTGCTGTTTGGGTACATTTACTCACAGTACTGCTAGTGGTGCCTACGGGGGCAGTGTGATCCACAGTATAATCAGTGATATGGATTAGTCCTGATGCTGCTGCATTTTTGCTGTTTGTTCTTTTACCCTTCTAGTTTTTTTCCCATAATTCTTCACTTTTTTAAAAAAATAATTGGTATTTCCATGATTATAATCTTGACAATATCACACCCTTCATGTTAGACTATTGATCCATTCATCAGCGAATCTTTTTCCTCCTCGTTTCAGTTCCTAATGCTGAACAACGGAGGGTGCTGTCTACCATCGATTCTTCCTTATTTAATGTCCTCTCTATTAATATATGTGATGACCACTCATAATCTGTTTCACATGGTTAAAAGGGCAGTATATTATGATCCTTTGATTAGTGGTAATAACACAGAGGTCCAGAGTTTGAGATGTAGGAGCAACATCACATCATCTTATTTTTTTCTTGTACAGTGATACCTCTACTTACAAATGTCTCTGCTTACGAAATTTTCTACTTACGAAATTTCTCAGCAGGAAAATATTACCTCTACTTACGAAAGAAATTTCGATTTACGTAATGTAAAAACACAGTATCGGCTGATACTCGAATCTCCCACAGGTTCCTGAACGCAACATTCTCATAGCTGCTCTGCTATTGGCTATTACCTATTACGTATCTTCCTGGCATCCCATTGGGTAAAAGGGATGCCACTCTACCTCTGTGTGGAGCTAGAACGGTGTTTATGCAGTGTCTCGGCATTCGACTCTCCACACGTGAGGTGCACTAATAGTTTTGCGCAAATATAATAACTTTTTGAGTACGTATTCACTATGGACCCCAAGAAAGTGACGGAGAAAAGAGGAAACTAAAAGAGTTTTTTCCCCCCGTACAAACAAAGCAAGAGATAATAGAATAGCAAAGGGATGCGTTTGGTTGATCTCGCCAAAGAATATGGCCGTAATGCATCTACAATCCACACGTTATTAAAACAGAAGGAAGTTTAAGGAGCTTAAGGCATCGCCTAGGTGGTTGGAGAAGTTCAAAAGGAGGACTGGAATTCACTCTGCTGGTAAATGACCGTCATTATTATTCTTTACTCTATTCTTTGTTTTTTACGTTATGCACAACTCTCATTTATTGTGTAATAATCTAATTTTAACATGTATTTGTTACATGTTGTGATGCATTTTTATGCTTTATAAAACATTTATGTCGGAAGTTTTGTGGGCTTGGAACGGATTAGGGCATTTGCATGGAAAAAGCGTCTCTACTTACGTAATTTTCTACTTACGTAATTTCTTCTGGAACCAATAAATTTCGTCAGTAGAGGTACCACTGTACCTGTCTGACTGCTAAATTAACTGCTTTAAGCAGATGATGGTACACGTCTGCAGGATACTGTGTTTGACTATAGGCTGTGGACCTGCCAGGTCACACTATAGACAATCAGAACTATTGAGGGGGTTTCGACATGAGCAGCATTGTCCATACCAGTGCCGTTATTGGCATACATCTGTACTGGAGACCTTTGACCTCTGCTGAGTTTTGATTGTGAATAACATATAGCGATAAGACGCATCATTAGCTTCCTTGTTTTCATGGCTAGCTCCGTTCTAATGAAGTGCTTGTTTGAAAAATAATTTCCAGACCTGCACCCATGTGATCTGTCCCGGTTGAAGAGGGTGACTAAAATTAGAGCAAGAAATGAGAATATTGTCCCAAGGGTTTCACCTGTCGGGCGGCCTCAAATTAGTGTAAAACTGCCGTTTACGCTAAAGAATATCTGAAATAAAGGAGTTAAATGTGTGGTGGCATTTGTTGCAGTGAAATAGTGACATTTATCTTGAAATATCACAGGAAACATCAAAGGAGTGTTAAATTTGACCCTTTTTTTTCAGACATGCTATTACATGTTACCACCTTCATCTCATCTCATTTGATGTTTGATAACCTTTTGCGGTCTAATGTAGAGACCAGATGAATTAATTGTGATGACCAGCTGAAATTGTGTGGGAGTCTGTGTCTGCCTTTTCCTTTATTTGCTGTCATCTGTAGTCAGATTCCTGGTCCCAGATTCCACCCGTCTTTCCTTCTTTCCCATTCCATCCAGCTTCTTGGGCTTCTTGGTGACGTTTGCTCTCATTCGAGTCATGGCTTCGTTGGATGCAGCTAGATCTGCTTTCACCCATGAGATGGTCTCACAGGTCACGAAACCCCAGCACAATCATCCCAACTGGCATGCCTGCAACCTTTCAACCCGTTTGTGGTATTGTACAGGATCCAGGTAAAGGAAGGTTTCAAATTTGTATTAATCATATCTGTCAGTGTTTACTTCTAGAACAGAAGTAGCTTCTTGACTGAGAGGTGAAGCTACTTCAAGCTTTCCTTACTTTCTTCAAATATGTGTACTTTTATTAAGGGAAGCCTCAAACACTGCAAACTTGTGAGTGTTTGCATCGTGCATGCATACATGCACAATGCATGCATGTTGATCCAGTTCTGTGACACAGTTCACACTCCATACATCTTGTGGACCAGACACCGTCCTTGACATTTAGGCACTTTCATGGAATTTGTTTCTGTGTTGAAACAGCTGTTGCTAAGGTGTAAAACTGCAGCATTCAAGCCATGAGTTAGTTTTTTTTATAACTGATAATCTAAGGATAACTAAGTAGAGCCATTCTTGGTGTTGCTCAAAGTGTAGCTGCAGTGGAATGATGAAATTAATGTTGCTTTAGGCCTTCGCTATCCTGTTGGACCCTTCACCCCTCCTTTCTAAATGGTTTGTTAAAAGAACATAAAATAAATCTTAAATCCAACAGATCCATGGGTGATACATTATTAAGGAGTGTTGACATCTTTTAGGGGATTGTTTTGCCATATATGATCGAAGTCACACCATATTTCCATCCAGATTGGGTCCGATTTGACAGGAGGGTTACATATAACATGTGTCTGTGTGTTGGATGGGTGGCCACTCGGCTCCGGTGTGTCCAGTCCGCTGTTTGAAGATGAGCACTGGGGCGAATAATGAGCTCGCCACAAAGTAAGCTTGTGCTTCTTTCCCCATGTCTGGTTCACACAACCTGCACCTTAGTTTCCTGAAGCGTGGTGTATATTCACTAGGAACACTTGACATTAACCATGTCTTTAAGGAAAATTCCAGTGATTTTCCATGTTTTAACTTATATCATTTTAATAAAAATGCATATGAAAATTGTCAAAAGATTTTTTTTCTGTCCTCTGGTAGTTCACAGTAGAAATGTCTTCCTTTTGTAGCCCCTGATGTCGGACAGGGATCACTTCCTCCTCTGTGATGTCATTAATGTCCAAGGTATATATTCCAGATTACTGGTATCTCATGTCTTTTACACTAACTTGCCTGAAACTACTTTGGAGCTTTAGAGATATTCCCTCTTTGATTTTTGTTCAAGATTTGAACACATTCATCCTAGTGATGCTAAGAAAAAGTGCCAAGAAAAAAAAATCAAACATAATAGTCCAAATTTTAAGTCGACTGTTCCAGTTCCACACATCCAGAGGCTGGTTTCAGCAGAGCAGATCCCAAATAGGGGCAACGTCACATTTGTCCAATGGATGAAAAATGTAATATGAGTTTTCAATGGCTTCCAGTAGGCTATGATTGTTTGAACCACTGCAAAAATAAAAGCATATTAAGATTAGTATTCTTCAATCAATTCTGATGTTAAGCAGAAACAATTTGTGAGGTTTTCTGTTATTTTATAAAACCTCAGTTGGGTGTGGAAATGATTGTTATAGGTAGGGTGAGTAAAGACAAGATTAAATATTCTTTATTTCTGAGTGTGTTTAGCATTATTTCCATTTGGTATAAAAGCACCCAGGCCTGTGATGAAACTGGAACAAGCTGTATATGTTACAAATAATCAATCTCAGCCTTGAAGAATTGGTTGGTTGATAATATCTTTTTAATATCAGCCGCAGCCCTTCCTCATTCACTGTAGCAGCGGCACACTCCCAGGATATGTATTTGGCTTTATTTGTCAACTCACTATTTAGCCCACCGACTAATACATGTTTCCCTGCTTCATTAGTCTCTTTTATCATTTGCATCATTTCATCCTCCAAAAAGATTTGCTCTTACATTCCCTGGCCATTCATTACTACACCCTCATTTGTGCTGGCATCACATGGAGGGAGCTCACAAGGCAGTTGCCTTCGATTTTAATTTGATTTGTGATTAATGGATCGTAGGTGCAAAAGTTACAAATTGGATTCTTAGCCCAATGCTGTGCTCTTTTATGAAACAAACACAAGGACACCTTCAGAGAAGATCTGCTGACTGAGTTCAGGTGTAAATCAAAGAACATTTTTTTAATCATTACGTGCTGCCTTACGTAATGACATCTTACGAGCTAATATCATTTAGCTTTTTCCTGACTGATTTATCTTCTGACTACATGTTATTGGTTATATGTAATAGATATTTATTTTACAATTCCAATATGAGTAAATCTATTTTCTGGACTTCTTTTAAATTACTGCACGAGCATCCTTTATCCATAATAAAATATAAATTTGACAGACCGGACATAGTGAAGTCACTGATGCATGGCAGTGCAGTTACAACCAGAGAGGAAACTTAACAGATTATGGGATGCCCTCTTCTCCACAGTTTCCTTGAATTCACCCTCAGTTTATCCAGCTACTGTAAGTGGTCCCAATGGCTGTGTTAGATCCATTAGCCATTAGCTTTACAAGAGTGTAGCTTAACAAGACCAATCGAGTCAACTAAGCAAAAACCTGGTGATTGCCAGTGCAGTCAGTCCTCCTGGTGATTCATTTGGGCACAGTCCCCAGGAGTTTCATACATGATGGATCTCTGGCCACGGAGCTGTCAGCCATCAGTATTTGTGTTTATTGGAGTCATAGCTAGGCGACATAAGTGACTGATTTGTGTAGAAGGGCTGCAGACAGAAGGCAATATTGGCAGTCCTCTTCATTAGTATGCTGCAGTATAGGCAGAGAGTTGCTATCAGATCAGGGGAAGCCTTGGCAAGAGAGCAAAGCAATGGCGTCAAGAAAGAGAGACATACGTACAGGAATGTGGACAAAAAGCAGCAGCTGATAAGTGAAATGTGTGAGGATGATAACAGTCTGCAATTTTAATTTAAGTGGATATAGATACCAGGCGGCACAGTGGCCCAGTGGTTAGCGCTGTCACCACACAACATGGCGGATCCGGGTTCGAGTCCCACTCTGTACAGAGTTTGCATGCTCTCCCTGTGTCTTTGTGGGTTCTCTTCGGGGTCTCCGGCTTCCTCCCACCTCCTAAAACATGCGCTTCAGGTTCATTGGCCATTCCAATAATAATAATGTGTGTAGGAGTGAGTGTGTGTTTTGTGTTTGTATGTTTCTGTGTAGCTCCGCGGTGCACTGGCGTCGTTTCCCCTGCCTCACACCCTGGGATGGGCTCTAGCTCCCCGTGACCCACGTAAGTGGATGAAGCAGGTAGGAAAATGAATGAATGGATGGATAGAGATACCACATGGAAGCCAAGAAATACCCTAATGTAATCCAAACAAATTGGCTCAGTATCCTGAGTCCAATAACTTTCAGAAAAGACTGTTATGATAGAGAAGTAAATTATATATTGAGACAAAACAATGGGGAGAGATATTTTCATGTCTGTTTTTGTTTATTTTCCAGTGTAAATCCTCTTAAACGTCTGTGATCTTCTCCCCAGCAGGTAGAAAAATAAGAAAATTAGGATGTGGCTGCAGAATCGTCCAATAACAACCCTCTACCCGCCAATCCTGTGTGTGTGTGTGTGTATGTGTGTGTGTGTGTGTGTGTGTGTGTGTGTGTGTGTGTGTGTGTGTGTGTGTGTGTGTGTGTGTGTGTGTGTGTGTGTGAACTGACGCATGCATGTTGGCATCTGTGTGTGTGTGTGTGTGGATTGGGCTTGTGTAACTACAGTACCATTATGAACTGCATGTGTGATGTATAGCGAGCTGGGTAAAGAGAGATGTTAAAGGATATTTTTTGCCTGCGTCAGCAGCATTGCAGGGAGGGAGGAGAGGGGTAGGAGGGTGGTGGTGATGGGGTAGCGGGGGGTGTAGGGGAGCGGGAGTAGCAGAGAAATGCCAGTAAACAGGTGCTGTCTCCATCAGCACCTCTTCCTCACTGCGCACATATCCACACGTCCTACAGTGCATTTACAGTTTGCCACCCTTTGTTATTTGCTTGTTGGAACCAAACAGGGATCGGGGGAGATGAGGAGAGGAGCCAGACGTTAATGAAGCAGATTTGATGATGTCTCAGTTTATAGTGATATAAAAAAGCTTTTTTATTGCTCGCAGACTCATTCTGATATACACAGAGACACTGCACCAACATCCTTACACCAATACTGTACCAATCCTGTCTGCTGCAGCACCTAAACAGTAAGGAGGGAGAAGGGGAACAGAGAGAGGGAGACAGAGCGGTGGGGGGGAGTAAAGGAGTAAGAGGCAGTGTTATTTTTTTTCCTCATGCATGTTTTAAATTTATTTTTATGTGTGTTTGTGTGTGAGCGAGTCAATGATAGGCTGTTTCTTCTGCAGCCCAGCAATCCCCCACAGATGGACACACAGCAAGACTATGAGATGCTGAGAAATTAAATACAGGAAAAGGAAACAAAATCAATGCGGTGTGAGGATGGCGAGCTGACTTTGATTTAAAGCTGCTCAGGCTATTCCTCAACTGAATGTCAGTTTATCCCCCTCTAATCTTCATCGATGTTGAGTTGGGGGCTGGCAAGAAATTTCACAGAATGCCAAAGCAATGAACAGGAAAAAAAACAAAAAAAATGAAAAAGAAGGAACCCATTGCTCACCATTATTTGCATTGATGATTTTGCACTGAGAAAGAAGGAGACGAGAGATGCAAAAGAAAAACTGAATGAGGGAAGTGGAAGAGATGGAGAGAGTGTGTGAGCATTGGAGAGTGAGGAGGGGGGAGAGAGAGAGAGGGAGAGAGAGCGGACTATGCTGCAGTAGCATCCCACAGCAGAAAGCTGAGGACTGCCGGTGTGTGTGACTGCACTGCTGAAGAGGAGGAGGAGGAGGCAGAGGGTGAATGCGCTCGCAGACTCTGCAGGGCCATAGAGGAACGCACAGCACCCGCAGCGCCAGTGTTGGCCGGCGCCAGGTACAGGTCCCAGTGCCGTCACCACCAAGTCCACCGCTTTCGGATCTGGACACGCCAGCACCACCCAGACACCCACCACCAACGCCATGGCACAAGCGGCTAAACATCTCCGCAAGAACAAGGATTTAGAAGCCCTAGCAGAGCAGGAGCGCAAAGAGAAGGAGGAGGAGAAGGTCAAAAAGAGGAGTCGCTCAAGGGATAAAAAGCGCAAGGTACTGGTACTATTCACAGGTGGGGTAGTCAGGGGTGGAGTGACGAGGGGAGGGTAAAAAAGAAAGGAGGGGTGGCTGGAGAGAGAGGCAGGAAGGTTGAGACGCACCCCCCCACCCCCTTCTTTCTCTGTCATGCTAAGCTGGTCAGGGCTGCTGGGACACACATGGAAACTGTTTCTACTGTGTGTGCACACGGTTGACCCACCACATGTATGTCCTGTGCATACAGACACGGGGAAAGAGTACAACACACTGCATGCTCTCCTACTCCTCTCTGCTGCTTTATTGACTGTCCTGTCTGAGATAAGGCAGTGTAGTACTCTAGCTCTCAGTGTGTCTCTGTCCCTCTTCACATCTGTCTCCTCTTTCTTTTGTTTTCACACTGCGGTACGGTGTCAGTGCGAGAAAATTTACTACAACACTAATTATCCATGAGGACCAGCATCCGCAACAGTCCGCTCCGTTCCTTCTCTATGTGGCATTGTAATGACTGCAGAGCGAAAGCCGCAAGCTTGTGTCTGACTGGGAAGTCCCAGGCAGGGCTTACAGTGCTGGTTGTAAACAACAAATCTGTGCTCTACCCGTCTCTGACTGCAGGGGCTTCGTCAAGCTGCTACTTTATTCCTGTGGCCCCTTGTTAGATTTCATTTAAAGTCATTAAAGAAAGTGAGTCATCTGCAGATTGTGTTGTCTACTGGTGATAAATTGTTCCTCAGCAAATGGGTAAGAGTCCAGCTGCCTGCACCGTGCCAGACTGTCTGTAAACCAATCCGATGCTGATGCAGTGGAGACATTGTTATGGACAGAAACCCAGTGCAGCTTCAGAGAGAGGGTTGGCAAGGCTGGTGCAAAGGCTGGGGTGGCACTCGGGTTTTTCCTTTTGTTGTGCTTGTGCAGTATTGACTGATGATGACTTGGAGGGTGCATTTGAGCAAAATCAAGAGAGACAAAGGAGAGGAGAGGTGGGATGACTCAGGTGCACCTTGATGTCTCTTAGTGAGGGCTTGCCTGTCAGCTTTTTTATGATAGTCATCCCCGACCCTTTCATCACAGGCAGGCACCTTCCGCTAAAAGGACCAGGAGCATAAAAGCCAGTGCAGATATGCTTGTGTGCTTTTATTATGCATGTGCGTATAAGTGCAATATGTGCACGTCTGGCAAGATAAGTGAAGAAGGGAAAGCCTGCAGCTCCTGCAGTATAAATAAGACAGGTATGAGATTTCTGGTGAGGGCACCAATGTAGCCCAACTTGGACTGGATGTGTGCGGTTTCACAGGATCCGGTATCGCTTACGTAACCGTGCAGATTAAGTATTTGAAATAAGCTTTCTGAATTCCCCTCCAGAACCCCCCCCCTTCTCCTCCCAACCTCTCTTCCTTTTTTTAACACCGGCTTACAGCCATTCCTGGTTTCTGGAGCAGATGTTAATGCTGGGGGAATTCTCTCTTTATCTGTCTTACTCCTCAGTGCCCTCTTTGTTTCCTCTCTGATGCCTGCAGCGCCGTAGTCAAATTCTGCTGCAATTCACAAGTTGACTGATTGTGTTTCCCTGTACTGCACAGTGCCGAGGAAAGAAAACAAAATGTTGTACTTTGCTGGTTCTTTGTTTGCCACTTGGCAGCAGTTTTTCATCAGTCGTTCCGTCAACTGTCTTGTGTATCGACCTGCAGCCCAGGACTGTCCCTATCCTTGCAGTGCAGGCAAGGTCAAGACTTTCTGTGACAGACCTGCATTTTTAAAAAATTCAATCACGTCATTAATTTCACTCAGACACATATTAGTACCCTACACACTTTACCTCCACTAAGTAAGTTGCACAATACAAGCCTCATAACCATCAAAATCAGGGATCAATAGCAGCCGGATCCAACTCATATTCCAGATTTGATGATCCAGAATGTTTCGCTGTGCTCATTTTTTTCTTGACCACCATAGTAATAATGTTATTCCAAGTTCTTGGGGGCAGGTTTGCAAGGAGTCATATGATGACAACTGAACTGTCATGGGATTATTAGTTTTAGGTGCAGTGATATAATGAGGGGGATGGGGGAAACTGAGCTGCTGGCAACGGTTTACACTGCTGTCATCTTTACTCTGAAATTAATTTATCTCAACTGTTCATATACTTGTTTATATATTTGCTAGTTTATTTATCCCAGCTTTTTTATTATTAGACATGGTAGCAGCTCCTCAGATTCCGCTTAGCCAGATTTTTAGACATCTCCTGGTTCTGTGTTCTGGTCCCGTTGGTCCAATGCCTTATAGAAACTGGTCGCTGGTCTTTTTGACTCAAAACCTTTTTTTAATATATATTTTTAAATTAGCCTGCTGTAAAGACAGATTGCTAATTTTCCTCAACATTTTTGTCTGGCTTATTATTTTCCTATTTTCCTTGGATTCTGTATGTTTGTCATTTTGATTTATTTTACCATTCCTTTATGTCCACTGATGAAGGGCCGGAGTTAATGAAGCTAGCAATCCGTCTTCAAAGGGTAAAAGTGCAATATTAATTGGCTTCTTGCTATAGTGGTATACAAGCACTCAGGTGAGTTGCTGAGCTAGAGATTATTGATGAGCTTGCTGCAGTTGTAAAATGAACGATGTCAGGATAGGAGCAAAGTCCTGTTGTTTTAGCCAACATTGATTTTCACCTTATTTTCTATGGAGTGTTGCTTAGCTAGTTAGTTTAGTAGCATTTTTTATTTAACGTAGGTTATCTACTTTATAAAGTCTCAGTGTGATTGGTCATAGTAAATGTACGTGTGACATTTCTACAGAGGATATTTTTATAGGGACACATCAGGGACATATACTGTAATCATGTTGAGTTCTTAATATGTTCACTTGGTAGTTGGTCATTTGAAGTATTTCAAATCAGCCACATTGTAGGGAAAAGCCATGACAGTGCAAGAATATCATGTTAAATTTTAATTAAAATTTAAATTAAGTTGAAAGTCAATCAACATTCTCAGTTTGTCTTGTGAGTTTACAGTAAAAGCTTTCTATTTATGTAATTTTTAACTTTCTTTTCATCATTCAGAGACTGTGTTGATGTTTCGGTATGTGATCGGTGTGTGGTCAGTCCCTCATGTGTTTAACCTTCCAGCAATCCCATTCAGGATGTACAGGATGTCCATTGGAGGGTTTTTGTGTGGGATAATATAGATTTTTTTCTCTGGTGTCATCTGCCTTGGTTGAGGCATGATAGATTTTATTTTTCAATAAGTTTTAATCTGACACTGACAATAATATATTGATGCAAATTTAAAAAAAATCTCTTCACCATTTTTACCATCTCTTTACCATCTCTTATCCATTTTATTTAAGTATTGTAATTTGGGATGAAACTACTGATTACTTTAGTAGTTAAAAAATATTCCATTGGAAAATATACAAATAGCAATTTATTTAGCTCACGATCACAGAAGAAATGAAAACCAGTAATTATTTGTACTTAACGATGTAGGACCAGCAACCTCTTGGTGTTTCTGAACAGAAAAAGACTAATGTTTAATATATACTGGAAATAATTCATTGACTAACTTTTAAATGCATAGCTATGATTTTTCTCAAACCATTCAAATATTTGCAAAGGTAACAATACAAATATCAAAACAAGTTCTGAACAAATGCAGATCTTCAGCTTTCAAAACTTACTTCTTCCAACACATAAAAAATATTGAGTACAAGTATTGACATAGTGCTGCTGAAAACTGTTCCTTTATATTTAGTTATTTAATTCTTTGGTCTATGAAACATCAGAAAACTGTGATCACAAATTGCCTGAGCCCCTGTCGATGTGTTTCCTGTCTTGTTTTGCCTAAGCAACATTTCCAAATATAAAAGTGAGAATGCAGCAAATTCAGAGGCAAAATTTCAATTCGGCTTTAAAAAAAGCCACTGAAAACTATTACTGATTAATTTTTATATGGCGGTATTGATGTGAGTGTCAAGGTGCAGTGCATGTGTGTTCGACATAACTAGTTGGTCTTGGCATCTACGATTTGTTGCTACTGTCAAATTACTCTTTTAACTTGCAGTTCAGAGGAAAAATGTTGTGGCAGCTGAGGACTGACCCATTAGTGCTGCTGGTACTCAAACTCATCAATACTGTAAGTCTTTTGAAAATGCACTCTTTTATGCCTGTATATTGTCTGGCGCTCAGAGGTGTTTGATGGGTAAAAATTCCCCCACAACCTGAGCCATGGTGCAGGATCGTGCATCTAGAATGGCTGCTTGTGGATATTGCAGTGGTGACAGATAAACATGAATAAGTATGTTAGTGCAATCTCCATCTTCATATAAATCAGAAGTGGCTGCAGGAGATCAGCATTCCAGCCTCGTCCCCGTCTGCCCTCCAAAATCTCCCTGTCTGAGCAGGAAGAGGAGCCTTGGCTGAGGTTAACGTGTGGATGTCAGAGACAGATTGGTAATTTACTGCTGTCTGTCAAGGTGTCGATGCATTCGTACGACTGTGCGTGTGCGTTCAGGTTTGGTGCAGTGGATTAGTGGTGCTGCAGCAGCGACCGAACCAATCTGTGCCAACTCCAGCAGCCGGCTGCCAATCAGTCCTGCTTACCTGGACCCTCCGTGGTTTCTGTGATTGAAGCAATACAGTACATTTCACATAGGGATGTCTATGCTAAGGCTTTATCGATTAATCTGGACCAATTCCTTTCTGTAATTCCAGCAAGAATGTCCACCGGTGCGTATTAGCTGACAGAATGACTGAGGAGACTGTTCTGTGTATTGAATGACAAGTTACGCTTTAAGAGGTTTCCAGATGGAAGTTTATAGAGAACCTAATCTCCAGAGAACCACTAATCAACAGGAGACGTCACTTGTCCAGGATTTACCCCCACATTGAAATACAACTCTTGAAATGATAAAGCTGGCCCACACGCCCATATAAAGCAACACCACAGAGACCCGCTGAAGGAAAAGTTGGCCCAGCAGAGGAAAATCTTAGTCATGCTAACCTCAGCTGAATACGACAGGCTGGCAAAGTTAAGAAGCCGCTGGAGCCATGCAGGTGATATTAATTAAATAGTCACCTGGTGACAAGAAGTCCCTGAGACCGTGTACTAAGCATACATCCAATTTGAAAAAGAAAAGAAAAAATTAAAACGAAGATAAGACGCTATTACATACAGGATAAACCATTCTGATGCCTATGACAGATTTCTTTATCAGCATTAAATGTTTTAACTTCCCCAAAAGTAGAAATTTAAATACATGTTGGTATTTAAAATTGGGGCTCGATCAAGATTATTATTAATAAAATAAATAGGCACCTTAAACTTCAAATGGACAGTTTCTTTCTGTCATTGATGAATGGTTTCACCCAGCCTGTACTAAACTAGGATTAGTGTTAAGTGAATTTCACCAAAATGTTCACCTATTCCTTCAGAAAAGATTTTCAAGAAATAATTATTTAAAAAATAAATAAATAAATTAAATAAAATAAAGTAATCCCTGGCTTATTCGCACTTCAAGATACATATTTTTAGTAGGTAGTCACGTGATACCGTACATGCATGCTATTGGCTGACAGTATCCGTGTGTGCACTGCTTTCCGTGAGTATCGGAATGCAGCGCATTTCCGTGTATTAAAGAAACACTTTTCTTTAATACAAATGTGTTTTAAACAGTGTGTGGGAAAACGGTAATGCAGATAGTTTGTCGCTGTATTACAGAATTTCGTTTTTAGCAAGTGGTCCTGGAACCCATTAACCACCAGTAACGAGAGGTTACTGATCTAAAAAAAGGAAACATCTTGAATTCCTTTAACAGAATGAAATGAAACGTGATAGTTTGTTCGGGTCCCAGTGTTGCTGAGGAGCCCCTCAGACTGATGAGTCAGCAGGTCTGTCTCAGGGACTCACTGGCAAAACATCAGAATCTCAGCCGCCCTTTTTTGTACAGGAATCGCACAACAGCACCACGACAACATTCTGTCCCTACAACGTCTTTTATCTGTTTACATTGAACAAGACAAAAGACGAACAACTCAACTCTGGTGCGGAAATTCAAATTGCGCCAGCCTTCTACAAGGAAACGATTGATCAGTCGATTTTTTTTTCTGTCTTTTCGGTACCTGCTAATTGCTACTAGCTGCTAGCTAGTCTTTCCCTTTGGACAGCAAGAACAATACGCAATCAAATGCCTTTGTTGTGTTTATGCAGAGGAAACGGAATAAAGGTGCATCTTGAAAAGGCTGTGATTGGGGCTGAACTCCTGGCGCAGCCGGGGCAGCTTTACTGGGAGCTGCAGTCTGCTCTCCTTTAATCAAATGGGAGAATGGAGGTGCACACGAGGCCAGCTCACCAACCCTCTACTTTTCTCCTCCCTCTCTTCCCTTTAAAAGGAGTTGTTAGCGACCAGAGACAGATTGCTGTCAGCAATACCTTTCACCAAAGTGGTTGTGTTTATTTGATTAGGGAAGACAAGATGACTACCGTCACCCAGAAGGTGCTCTTCGATCTTTTAGTAGAATAAAAAAAGTAATGAAACGAGTAAAACAGCATCGTGCACCAGGAAGGCACTCCCTCTCTGCAGGGGTTTGACTTCCCCAGAATTTCTATGAATATTTTCAATTGCCTATCTATGAATATAGATTTCTTGTCGTGCTGTTGGATTCAGCTCCAGTGCAGTGATTCATTCTTCATTCAAGCCACAAGCAGCACCTGTTTATTTTGTCATTATTTCTGGAATAATGAAAAGCCTGCAGGACACGATGCATTTGTTGGTGTTTTTCCCAGCTGGTGACTGTAAATAAAGCTTGAACTGACACCTAGGACTGCAGTGCTTTCAGCAAAACATAATTCTCTACCATAGGTTTGTATAACAACAACAAAACAAACGCTAATAGTTGAAGCATCCGTCTGAGTTTGTCGTCGACAACACATGAATTTATGCGTCATATTGCAAGGGGCTTCCTTAGATTTCCCTCCAAGTGCCTGCCTCCCTCCCTTTTCTCTCTCCCTCTCTCTCTCTCCTTGCCTGATTGCGCTGATCTCTCCTCCCAATTGTTATTCTAATAGTGCAGCACTTACGTAATGTCCTGAAACGAGAATTGCGAGATCAGGGTTATTGAAATGGATCCTCATCATGCCCAAATAAAAAGAGGAAGAGAGGGGGAAGGAGAGCGGTTTAAAGAATGAGGAGGGACATTCTTTGAGGAATTTAAAAGGTCGTTGTCAGATGGTCTGTCGTGGGGGGAAAAAAGGGCTTTAGTGTCCGTTACCCAACCTGAGCTCTTTTCTTTTAAGCTCCTTCCGGCTGGGAGAGGATTGGGCTGGAGTTGGGATAGAGAGAACCGTTTGGTTTGATGTCCCGCTGTGATATCAGACTCTGTAGCATCTCTTTGAATAATATGAACCATATCTACAATGTGCAACCTTTGCTTACTTTATTGATCAGCTCTGTTTTGCTCTGTAGAAAGGGGTTTAATTTTCCCCATGTGCTCAGTTTTAAACAGCTGGGTATATACATTTCACACACCAGCAGGTGTTTTGCCGTAATATGATGCATTTCCCGTCCCCATACTGACCTCATGATTTTGTCACCTTTCTTTTCATGCTTTGGCAATCAAAAACAGAATTTAAGAATAGATTTCTATAATAATAATTTCAGTAATGACTTTTGCTGTTCTTAGCTATGCCAACATTATGGTGCCAGAGATGTTACCATGATGGATTGACATTAGCAAACATTCAAGCTCCCCAGAGGATATATCTTGCTGAATTTTCTGATGTGCTTACTTTTCATCTTTAAGCTTTTTTGTGTGTGTTTTCTTGAAAGATTCATTTGTGACCTGCATAGAAAATAGATTAGAGCACACACCCAACTGCTGCTGCAGATTGCAGGCCAGCGATGACGCTTTGTGACTCAGTGCACCATGTCTGAACAACCCAATTTGTTAACATGGTAGCTGACAGGAAATTGGCAGCGCTTTCTGGTACTTCTGTGTGCCTGAGGTTAGTCTCGAGGTGGCAAATATGATAGATTTTGTGCTTTACTGCAGCTGGAAATCTCTCAGATTGTGTATTTAGCAAGTTTGCATGGATTGTGTTTTATATATATATATGGGAAGGAATTCTGTGCAGGAGTTTGGTGTAAAGATGAGTGGTCAGGCTGAAGGAATGAATCCTAGAGTCAGTGCTACTGTAGATTAGAGAAAACAGAAGTGAGTAAAATATCAGAGTATGGCTGACCATCAATGATTGAATAATGGTGACTTTTTTACCTGATTGATGTGATTATTCCTCCTTCTCTGTCTACCGGAGGGAAGACAAATAATTGAATTTACAATCCAGCTTTACAGCAGGTCATTACAGCAGCACAACTTCCCGGCTGCAATTCTCAGTTCCAGTTCTTTGAATGTGGACAATAGAGAATGTCTGATTGATTTAAAGTGATGGGAAGAACAAGATTGAGTTCATGACTGGAGTCTGATTTTCCTGACAGAATTAAACCTGCTTAGTGGCATCCTGAAATACAGTGCGTATTACAGCGGAGTAGGATTGCTCTGAAGGAGGGCATTTAGGTCTGGTAACAGTCAGTTTGGGTGACAGAGGACAGAAATCTTTCTTAGCGTGGTGCGGTTTTCGTGTCTAATCCTGATTTCAGAAGTCATCCAAGTGATCTAGCGGCCAGAAGCTCAGTTATTTGAGAAGTGAAGGTGATGTCAGCACTTCACTACTCATTAAACATCACATGACCTTCATCCTGTCATCATTTGCAGTGCTTTTAACCAACACTTCCTTTAGTCAACAATGACTGTGGTTGCTCTTCATACTCGATCCAAGGTAGACAGACTTCAGAATTTTTCTTCAAGTTCATCCTTCATTTCATGAATTTTACTCATTCCAACAACAGAAGTAAAAAAAAAACATTTCCATGAAAGGTCAGCTCAGATGCCTTTGACCTTTTGGCCCTGTGACATCATCTTTCTCAACAGAAGGATCTGTCGTGGAGGCTTTAGAATTTTCTCATTTACTCACCAAGGTCAAAAAACGGCCTCTTTAATTGCGCCTTCATGAAAAATGAGCAACTTCATCTGTTGAGGAAGATCACGTGGTGTGATGGAGATAAATTCTATTAATGCTATATGCTGGTTTAAATGGCTTTCAGAAGAATGTCATTGCTGTCACATCTTCAAAATGGAATTCTATTCTCCAGTACCATGAATCTCTATCTCTTCTTCTCTCTGCCAGTAAAGACGTAACTGCGGTCAGGCTCGTGTGTAAACTCACACATTTATTCATTGGAGGCACGTGGATTGTCTTGCGTCACAAGATTTACTCGCTATCTGGGAGGATAGTAGTGTCACCCTGCCTCTAATTGGCTGACCCCTGAGATTTTTTTTCCAAGCAGATGCAAAGAAAGGCACCCACCTCCTCCTCTTTCTCCCTCCTTCGGAGAATATATTCCTCCATCCCTCCTATAATCAATCCTCCTTCAATGCGACTGCAGCTCCTTCCTTCTCTGCCACAGTCACATTTAGTTCACTGCAGCGGTGCAAGTTCATACCTCTGAATGTCAGCACCTTCTTCTGTTATCTCCTATCCCCTGAGTTTGAACTGTGGGACTCCTGGTTTCTCATTTATAGAGAAAGAGAGATAATCAAGTAAGCAACAGATAGAGAGAGGAAGGAGGAAAGCAAATCAGTGTTTTTTTACGTTCATGGCTGCTTAATGTCTTGTAGGAAAGGAAAACAGGGGGGCCATGTAGGTGGTTATAGAATGAACAACGTCAGATACACACATTAACAAACACCAGGATATAGAGAATGGACATTGGTTCAGATAGTGCTTCAGCCGCTTTTCCCGTCATATGAAATCAGTTTGGATCGAAGAGGATGAGGTCGGTCCTCTGGGACTGTAGCAGTACAGGACGAAGGAGAATCTGCATGTATGCTGCAGCTTTACAAGGTCAGCTGCAACTCGTGCACCATCACATGTAAGCACACATGTATGTAGACTCGGCACATGCACAGCCACAGTCTGACAGTCCTTAGTCAGCGAAGTGTTGAGTGCTTTGTGGGAAAGCTGCATATCGCCACCTAGTGTTCATATGGAAGATAAACTTTTATCATTTATAGTAATAATTTTATATTACCTGTTTTGTTTTGTTTTTTGTTTCAATGATTAAATCGGGTTAATTTTTCAGCTAATCCCATTCTGTCACCAATACAATACATATCTCCATCCAGCTTATGCTCTTACTCACTCATCCATATTTCATTTCCTGCAGCCACGTGCTGTACTGAAAATCCATTTCAAACATATGGATAAGGTCACAGCAGTTGAGCACTGGGTCCTATTTGTTTGACACATCGAGAGGATAATCAGTGTTAATTTATTTGTAGTATGCTGCATCATCATGTCTTTCTTCCTGTTTCTTCTTTAACCTACTCTCAGTTGCATGTTCTGCATCCATCTGTCTCTATCATGTGGTCAGTCTTCTTTCCACTATCTTTCCCCTCTTTTTCTTTTGCCCCTGCAGAGTCCAAATTAAGAAGAATAGATAGTAGAGCTTGAGGCGCTGCAGGAAAGCTGGTAATGGAAAAAATATTTGTCAGCACCTAGAAGTACTATGACTTTGGCCTCAGTACCCCTTAGGCAAAGACCTTTAATTGCCTACACACTAGTGGAACACTTCTGTATTGTGTGTGTGTGTGTGTGTGTGTGTGTGTGTGTGTGTGTGTGTGTGTGTGTGTGTGTGTGTGTGTGTGTGTGAACGTGCATCAGAGAGAGTTCTTACAGTATATGTGCACATTATGGCTTCATCTATCACCCAGTTTGTCCAATTTGTACCCTGTTACTAAAATAACTCGCATCAATATTTACTGCATCCCATTCCTCTTTATTAAATGATATGTGATAGATAATGATGCTGTGAGATCTGGAACGCTAAATATTTAAAAGATTGTCACTTCTCTGTTGAATGAATCTCTCAGTTGATATAAAGTGAGTAGATCTTAAGTCTCTTTGTTTCCAGAGGTTTTAATCAAACTAACAAACTGGAGGAAAAAACTTCTAGTATTTTCTTTGAAGTGGTCACCTTAGTCTGACAGATGAAACATCTTCGGATTGCATAGATAATTCAAGTAATAATCCAAGGATTTGTCAGTGATGAGCAAAACCCATGTTGTAGCTTCAGACCTGTGAAAGAATTTCTGGAAAATTTCGTTGTTAGAGAGGCGGCTGCAGAAGATAGGCTGACATGGAAAAGGACAACACGATGTGGTGACCCCTAATGGGACAAGCTGAAAGGAAAAGAAAAGCTTATTTCCAATTGAAAAACAAACAATTTTCATTTTGTTATATACTGCATAATATATACTGTAAAATGACCACATTCATGTTATTTTCCATGTTACAAAAACACAAATTGTCCTTTGTTGAGGCTTTCAAGGCCTTAAAGAATATTGATTCTGATTTCCATAATTTTTCAGTTTGGTTAGCAAACATTCCCCTTCAGTGATTCTGCAGTTATTAACTCATTGTTTCTGCGATGCCTCATCTTCAAGTCTTCGTCATCTTCATCTTGATTCCATTTGACATTTCATCTGGTGCATTCTAGTAGTTGGAGTTCAGATGTGACACATTTTCAATGATGTCCTGCTGCTCACGATACAGTCAAATAGCTGTTAGTTGGTTGTATTTGTTCATGCTATTTAATATTAATATCTAAATTTTGATCTATGTCTGAAGATCTGAAATTTATTTTCTTTTAATTGTATGTGTTCATAGGTTCAGTTAACAGTGTATGCATAGTTTAAATCAATTGTTAGGTTTATTTTAGTCATCACTTCTAGTTCTACACCGTATCCTCGAACTTCAGCCTTTGTTGTTATGTAACGTGCTCAGAGTGTTTCCATATGCAGAGGTGTATGCCTGTGGAAAAAAAAATCATTCGTCCAGCTAACTGCCCTGTTCGGTCTCCAATAATCCAGAAACTTCAGAATCTGTCTTTCCTCTGAAGATTAAATCTTTATTGACATTTAATTTTAGAGTGATTTAATTTTTTTAACATGAGAAATATCCTCAGCATATTACATATATATATATATATATATAAATTTAATATAAAGTACGTATTGCCCTGCTGACATTCAGTTTCACACAGTTACGCCTCAAAGCAGCTGAACACAACCACAGTCTAATCTGCTCGTCTCTGAGAGGTTCAGGTTAAAGTCTTTGCTCAAAGGCACTTCAGTGGTGATAATGAGGGAGAATGAGGGAGGCCTGGACTCTCATACTTACATTCCATTCATTCTGTAGGTCCAGGGAAATAAAGGAGAAAACTCACAAACTTTATAAGCGTTACCATTTTACATGACATCCTGAGCATCATAAACTGAATATGCAAATTTAATATGATCTAGATGTGAAATTAAAAGAGGATGTTTTAGTTTATCCTATGCACAAGTAACCTTGTGCACAGGACACACCTTGTGCACAAGGTTACTTGTGCACAAGTAAATTACTGGCAGGCCACATGCACCTTTCTCTCATGAAGAAAGTTGTTTGCATTTTTCCCCTGAAAGAGCCCGTTTTTATATAAGCTTTTTGAAGATGTTTAGGGTTTTTTTACTGAAAGTGCATGCCGTCGGTTCTTTAGGGTGGGACGTCTTTACGAGAAAAAAGGATTATTCAGCTTCGTTTGCACTTTATTTTTAATTCCGAGGTTTGTGTGTTCTTCATTCTAACATAAACGCTTGAAATTTATTTGCCTTTGTCTACTTTTATTTATTTTATTTTTATTTTATTTATTTAGCTGTGGACTCAGTTAAATAACAGCCTTCATTGAAAATTGACAATAAATGAAAATGTGGACATAGGGGCCGGCTAAGACACAAACTGGACTTGGGTTCAGACCTTTTACGAAGAGGAAATTTTGATAACTGGACCTCCGTGACTTTTAATTGAATTCCCCTGCTTTAGGTTATGTGTCTTTTGTGTGGCTGTACGTCTTGATGTACTGTATTTTTCCCCTTATATTTAATGAGCATTAAAAAAAAAAAAGATACAGATAGAAATAAAACTGTGCCCCCAATAGACCAGGCCAGCCAACAGATAATTTCCTGTTGTATATCAGTTATGTTGCACTTCATTCCTCTGTGGAGGACCTTTATCCCGGGGAACTACATGGAGGAAGATGTGCGAACCATAGCTCCCTCTGCTGGTCAGTGCAGGACCAGCAGGATGTTACCGTATGTACAGTAAGTCTGTCAGCACCTCTGCCGGGTGACAGCACAGCACGATACAGCCATCAGGCTGACAGCCAGTTAGAAGATCCTCCAGGAAACACAGATGTGTCCTGAAGGCAGTCAGTGGAGAAACAGCCTCTGTACTACGACTGTTTGGGTTGTGTTTATCCGCCACACAGAGTCACACATTACCCCACATACCAGCTGAGTGAGAACTACACACACAAGCTGTGTTCACACCCTCCTCTCGCTCTGATCCAGTGCAGCAATTCAGCTCTGTTCTGCAATACTATTACGCAAAGTCATCAATTATTCATTAAAGGTTTCTGTACTTGTTCTTTCGGTGGGTTTGACATCCTAAGAAATGCAGTTCAAGGAGGACGGGGTTAAAATAGTCATTATCTAAATATCAGAAAACCACAATGATGTGGAGTTTTTAGTATATGCACGCTTTAGTGTTAATATTGTGTAACTGTTATCAGTGTGGGTAGATGGATCGTGGTGCACCATCTTACCCAAACCATCTGAATTATTTTTCAAGTGGAAAACATCCATTTCACTTCTAATAACGTAATGCCATCTGACCGAAGTGACCTAAAATGAGATTTTCTATTTATCACAGCTGCTACAAGGCATGAAGGTGTATTAAGTAACTTGTAAGTACATATCCTATTAATGTTTAAGTGGGAAAGAGCAGTGGAAGGATGGAGAGATAATGAGTCAGAGAAGGCAAATTAGATGACTAAGTACTCTCAGAAGAAGTAGGTCTTCATGCCATTTTGATAGATGCAGAAACTGATTCTTCTGACTGAGTAAGGGACAAATTTCAGGGAAAAAATGTAGATGGGATGCTTCTGCAGAAAGAAAGAGATGCCAGACTTTTCTCCTTGCCATGCCACTTTGACTAATAGTTCTGTGAAGCAGGACTCAAACCGGAGTGGTGCTATTTTAGAGAGGAAAGGAGGATTTGGTTGCTCACTGTGTCAGAGGTTGCCAACAGGTCCTGCAAGATTAGAACTGATGACATGGCATCTCCTCTTGCTGACCGCGGGGTTTGTAGCACCAACTGTGCAGTTTCAGTGGAATGATTCCCGTTGAATCATTCCACTGAATCAGATCAGACAGACTGCTTTGAGAAAGTCTGAGGTGTGGGTGAAACTCCTGTAGGACTTATAGTGGTTTTCATCTTGAGATGGATTTTGTGTTGGCTGTTCCAGCTGCTGGGCCTAGATGGGGCATGAGGTGAAAGGTAGAAAGGCATTTCGTATGTGTGTCAGCACAGGTATGATTGTGAGTACAGGAAGTCATCCTCAGTGAGGCGAAGAAAAGCATAAAGTGATGCATCCTTTAAAGGAAAAAGACATATGAACATCCCCTGATTATAGGGCCAAATTCATTGAAGTCTTTGATCAGACATCTGAGGACATTCAGGGATGATAGGTTCATTTTGGTCACCTTGACCGCTGAGGGAGGACAGTGTCTCAGGAACCCCTTTGACTGAGGTTTGTAGCCAGACTGATGGTTATGGACACGAACCCGATGAGTGTTGCAGAGGAAGGGATTTAAACATATTTTATGCATTGATGCGGTGGCTGCGGGTAGAACAGGAGACAGGCGCTTGGAGCATGTGTTTGTGAATGTGTGCCTGCTTGGCTGTGCATTTGTATCTGAACTGTGGAGGATGATGTCAGTGCGGGGTTTAGAACTTGAGACTAGCTGTACTTACTGTCGGTGTGGAGACACCAATGGGTGGAGGCAGGTCTGGTACGGTGTAGTCTGCAGCATCGAAGCATCATGAATGATTTAATGGCAGGAAAGGTGAGCTCCGTCCTCCAGTCCTCATGGTGCACACTAACTTATAATTTATGACCCCAGAAGTGATTTACGTCCATGACGAAACAATTGAAGTATTGATATTCAAAATGAATCGGACTCATTTGAGTTGTATTTATGGTTTGTGTTCATATTTACCTCCACGAATGGTGTTCCTGCTGCTTTATCTGCAGTTTATTACATCCTGCAAAGCGGTGATGTGTTGTAATTGTCAGCTTTTGTGTGTTCGTCCGTCCGTCCGTCCACCAAACTAGGTCAAGGTCAAATTTCAACTTTTGTACTCATTGCAGATTTTTGGAAGGCAGTCACGTGATACCGTACGCGCATTCTATTGGCTGACGGCATCCGGAAGAGCGCTACGTTCTGTGAGTCTTGGACTTATGTGAGACACAAAAAGTACTTTACACAGTCGATAAGAGTGTGGGAAAATGTAATACAGATAGAAGGTGGTTTAATATCAGTATGGGGAGGGTTCAGAAACCCTAAATAATAAGATAAATAGTTTGTCGCTCTATCGCGGAATTCGTTAATATGGTTCATGGAAGGCATTAACTGCGAGGAACGACGGCGCCCTGTATACCTTTTTAGGTGCACATCTCTGAAACCTGATGAGATATAATCACAAAACAAAAAGCAACATTTTCAGGAAACCAGGAATCAGCCAGAAGCCAAATGTGTAGGTCAGGATAAAGTGTTGAATTCAGGGGTGTCGCAGGATGTTGCAGTCTCTGACTGCCTTGTTACAAGAGAAGGTGTCAACTCCTACAGTCTTTTCAGTGTTATCCGATAACAATCTCATGGTCTTATGTAAGTTTTAGAGGAGGAGGAGGTTCTGCAGGCAGTCTTTTTTTGAGTTGCATAGAGAAATACTGTAGGCATAAATGTTTGCGTACAGCATTAAACTGCACGTCCTGTAACATTCTAGCATGATGGTTGTGAGGGAATAGTGTCATATTTCAACACGTATCTGGAAATTCTGCACCAACATGATGCACAATGGTCAGGCCATTGTTGGTCAGCATATCCACTACCACACATTCACGTCAGCATTCTTTATGTGTGAGATCAGATTCTCTTATCACTCAAGATCAAGAGGTTAAAATTTGTAAACGGAGCGTGAATATTATATTAGATCGTGTTTTATTTTACCTATTAGGAATGACTACACAGCATTTGATTGTAAATTAGTGTGTTTAATGTGTGTTTTTGTATATGATCTTTACAAGTCATTGCGTTTTGGGGCATTCTGGGAAATGAATGCTTAAGGCACCTTTTTAGGAGTACCTGTATGAGAATCAGTGGCAGAAGCTGGGTGAGTATAATGTGGATTTTAAAAAAATACAGCGCGTGACAGAGAGGCCATTTAAACGTGACAGAAAAAAAGAAGAATGTGAAGGTTTGTGTGTTTTTGTATAGCAGACAGAGGGGTTGGGGGGGTCACAGAGCGGTGGGTATCCAGGTTGGCACTTCCTGGCTGCTGATCCATCTTTCATGCTCCATTTATTCAAAATTGGAGTCACTGCCCCGCCTAAAGGTAGAACTATTTTGACGCATCGCTTCTGGTTATAGTTTTTTTACATGCTGACAAAGCCTTTTTATTTGGCGGTCATTCACAGTCCATTGTTTGTGTCCTCCTTGTCCTCTAAGGTAGCAATAGCGCAGTAAATAGGTTGTCATTCCTTTAACTTAACAGTTTATTTATTTTGATTTATATGTCCTATTTATTTTTATGTATTCTGTTTCTTCCTTGAATTAGATGCTCTTGCTCACATTATTACATGTAACTGATGTCTGTGTTGCTGTTTTCTCTATCAGGTGCATCACCGGTTTGTTGTCGTCTCCTCCCTTTCTTCAAATTACTTCAAAAATGTTTCAGTCTTATTGTGATCCAAATTATTTGTAGTAGTAGTTCGGTAACCCTCAGTGATGATAATTTATTCCAAAGTCTTTTCCCACGCATTGTGTATCCCGGTATAAATCCGATCCTTCTGGTGGGCCGACGGTGTATCACCTTTTCACTTCCTGCTTTTTTTCTCCCTCTTGATCTCATCCTGAACGGCCTCAGTTACAATGTTCGCTCTTATCCCAGCCATCCTTTCTGCTCTCTCCTCTCATCTCTACTTTGTGTTTTTCTTTCTCTATATCTACATAGCGCTCTAGTTTTAACAACACTCACATTTTTTCAGTCTTTTGTTCGGTTCTCTCTTTGGAGTCCTTGAACTGACTGCAGCCTCTCCATGTGTTCTACCATATATGTTTTCAGCTTTGACAACCTCCTTGAGCCGCTCTCCCCCCGTCAAATTCAGACTCGAGGGCTCTCTTCCTGTTTCAGAGGGCTTTTCCTAGGGTCAGGGATGTTGGTATGTGTCTCATTTGTAGAGGACCACATGCTCTGTGGGAACTTAAGTGTGTTTCTCTGGGGCCACAGGTGTGCAGTGGTGGGGAGCTGGTTCTGTATGCGCCTCCTCTTGCTTGAATAATACAAGAGGAAAGTTAATTTTGAGGTTGAGTGAGATTGGGGAGGAGGGTATTTGTAAGGCTTACTGTCCCACAGATTGCCACACTCGTCAGGAATTGCAGTCTTTGGACCATTTTAACTGACTGAATACTCCAAAAAATAAAGAATAAAAAGAAAATAAGACCCTTGAGGCTTTGTGGGACCAAAGCCAATCAATGTTCAGAGGTTGTCTGATGCATACAGTGAGATTTTCATCAACCCAAATCAACCTTAGATCTTCGAAAGCTCTGCACTGATAAACATTCAAAACATTCAAACATTCAAAACATTCAAACTGAATGTTTGAATTTAATGCTTTGTATTTTAGTGGAAGTGAAGGGTCCAAAGAACACTTAACCAATTAGTTTTTGTCACAGCATTTTTCAGTTTATAGTTGTTAACTTACTTTATGAGCCAATTTTCACAGACGGCAACTCCACACTGTTTCAAAGTGACATTGTACTGCTTCTCCTTCCTTCCTTTGTATGAGTGTATGTATTGTATGTGTGTATATATATATATATATATATATATATATATATATATATATATATATATATATATATATATATATATATATATATATATATATAAATAAACCATTTTCACAAACCTTTGTCCACATCTCTCTCTATAGAAATTATATTATTACATCCCACGAAGTATTGTAATTGTCAGTGTTTGTGTGTTCGTCTGTCCATCCGTTCATCTGTTAGTCTGTTTGTACGTTAGTCTGTTAGTCCACCAAATATCTTTGAAACCGTTGCAGATAGAAAGATGAAACAAAAAGCACATTACTCTGGCGGCAAAGGGGATGAAAATGAGATGATGACCTTGACTTTGTGAGAAAACTAAGTCAGGGTTAAATTTCAACTCTTGTACACTCAGGAACCGGATAATAGAAAGACGAGAGAGAATGCCAGTGTAAGACCATAGATCAAAGCTAGTGCTTTTATCAATAACAGTAGGGCGGTGCACTAGTTTTGATCTTTGACCTATGCAAGTAGGTCAGGGTAAAATTTTGAATTCAGGGGTGTCGCGGGATTTTGCAGTCTCTGACTGCATTGGTTCTTCTTCTTATTGTTATTAACATAATCATTTTGAAGGAGAGCAATGTGTATAATGCATAAAAGATCTCCACAAGCTCCATATAATAGAGCACTTCTTGTTGTTTCTGTTTCTGTTGTTTGTTGTTGTTGTTGTTTGGTGTAGCAGTTAATGAATCAGTTTTTTCACAGATATCCATCAAGACTTCTCAACTTGATGGTGTGAAGTCTTCACATTTTCCTGACATTTTTAAATTGAGTAAATAAATTGCTTGTGAGAAAACATTTATCTCCCGTGTTCCATGGTTGACAGCGGTTTGTGTGTTACATATGGTCATAAGCCTAACATCAGCTGACTAAGCAGCTATATCTACCTCCTTTATTTGGAAAACAACAGAAATAAAATCTGCAGCATGTCGCTGTCGATGAGCACTGGGCCAACTCTCCAATGTCCGCCTGCTGGCCACTCTGTCACATTTCTGTTTCACCTGTTTTCTGATGTGGATTCATGAATTCATTCCATCTTCTGTATCAGTGAGTCTCTTCTGCCAATATGAAGGTTCTCCTCTGGGATGTACCCTCCTCTCTTCCCACATCGTATTCTTTCCACACTGTGGTGCATTGATCAGGGCTTTCTTATAAGCCGGCAGAGACAGAAGAGCTGGAAGACGAGACTGAGGGACACAAGATGGAAATATTAGCGGAGAAGGAAGACAAAGCTTGAAATCAGTGTGAGTGTGATGCCAATGTTGAGGGAAAGCGAGGAAAGCTCCATGAAAGCGGTTCGACTGTCTGCCATCTGAATGAGCCTCACACAGCAGATAAGAATGATGAGAAGAATGTTGAGAAGAATGATGACGACGTTGCCAATTGAGTGCTATTTTTAGACGTGTTGAGCTTGCTTGCTGTGTGTGACAGCATATGATCGAGAGTTTCCTTATGTTGGTCTCGGTGTGCATGTGCAGGTAATTTTTGTGACCGTATAAAGAGACGCATTAATTCAAGGATACATGTAAATGTGTATCGGAGGGTGCATGAGGTTGTGCATGTATCTCAGCTCCTGTCCTGGCTTGCACATGGATGTAGATTTAAGCCACGTGCCATAAGTGCTGAGTACAGGACCAGGGAGGAGCTCCACTGAGGAGCCTCGACTACAGGGCAATGCAAAAAAAGCAAAGGAGAAGATGGTTATTCCTACGCTATCATCCCTCTCTTGTAGGATTATTAATCCTCCACCAGAAACACAGAGAGATAGCAATGGATTCTGTACATCTGTCTATCATGTTTTCTTTATTTCCTCTAAATATTTTTCCACAGTATTCCCCACACACAACAGCCAATTAATGAAGTGGTGTCTTTTTTATTTATGAAGTTGTTTGTAGTTTTTTTAATTTTTATTTCCATGGTTACAAGTTGACTTCCGGCTCATTCCGTAAGTGGGATTTTTCTCAGATGAGGGAAATTCTTGGCTCAGATGTTATTTTCACAAAACTCTACATACACACCTCCCATGCGCTGCAGAAGCGTGTTTTGCAGACGTTGAACCTTTTGGAAAGTCTTTTAAGTCTTACAGATTTTTTCAAAACCTTTTCAACAGTCAATAAATTTGATATGGGCAACAATAAAATGTCTTCTTTTAATCTGACAGTGTGGCTTTTCTGTTTGAAGATTTAATCATTTAATCAATACTTACAAAGGTTTAATTCAAACTTGTACCGAACAAGTCACAGCTGAAGTTTCATTAGTAGTGTTGGATATCATTGTCTGTAAATCTGCTTCCATTTTTAATGTAATCCTGCAGCATGATCGTGTACTGAACACAAATATACTCACACATTTGTACCGTATGCAGAAACACACCAGTCCTCAAACCTGTCAGAGCCATAATACATCTGGCTGGCTGTCATGACTTGACAAAATACATGTTGATCCATCTTTTGTCCTCTTCCTCTACCATGCATGGTGCTAGCATTATTAGTCAATATTTCTCTGAATCCAAACTTTATGGGTGTTACATTGAAGCATTTTGTGTTCAATTTCTTCCCCGCTGTTTGGGTGCCTTTTTCTTTTACAGCATTAGGAAGAAAAATCCTTTTTGCTGTGTGATTTGACAGGCTTAATGTTTCGTCTCTCACTCTCTCTGCTCACTGGCGGCTGTTTTTGTCCCTTTCCTCCGCCGAATATTACCCTCCAGAATCAATCTACCCACTGTGAATTTAATCAAGGATACTTGTAATAAAATGTTGTCTTCAGCGCTATGCAGGAGCCATCTATGGGATTTTATTGCCTGTCTGTGTTATGGCACCACAGTTTCAAAAAAGCTTCTCGTGGGGGTGGGTTGGGTGAAGATTTCAGTTTTGTTTAGCATAGTTCTAATAAATGATTAAATGTGGCATTTTCACAATGTGAATTTTATGTATGCATTAATAATGAGAAATAATGAAAAATGTATTAATGGAAAAAATCCTTCATCTTTTTGTTGAATAAATATTTTGACTATAAAGTTGTTTTATTTGCTTTGTATTTTATCTTGTGCATTTACTGTATTTCAACATTATCACAGGTCAAATGTTAAGCAAAGAAATGCTGCTGATGCCATGTTGACGATGACCTCATGCTTTTCAGTGTCAAAATAATTACTAATATCTCTCAGGAGGTCTCGTCTTAGTGGCAATCATTTTGAGGTATAATAGTCTGCGGGCCAGACAACACGCTGCATGCTGATTATCTGTGGACAGCAATACATTCTGTCCAGTTTCATGATAGCCGTGCCCTGATGTAAAGACTGAAATGCATTGTTCTCACCAATGTCTGGGCTACAGCAGCTGTTCCTGTTGGTTTAGTCTTGGCATGATTCTTTGGCTACACTTATTAAAGCATGCCACACTTGGCAGGGGCGTTTTCTGGAGTGGTTGGTGGTTCTATGTTGACGCGAGTCTGGGTAATCCACCGGCTGCTCTGCTATGCCTGCACACGGCTCTGAGCTGGCCCCATACAAAAGAGCAGACCTGAAAAGCACCATAATGAGGCACAAGCTGAAAGAAAAGGCATGTCTCTTTCCATTTCTCTGAGCGAAAAGAAAAGAGAAACATAAAAGAATAGCATACAAGAAAGAAAGATGAAAATACGCCTCTCAAATCCAGGTTTTTGGCCGCGCTGTCTCTTTGAGTTTATCTTTTTTTCATGCGTGTGTTTTATTATGGTAATGAAATGTGGATAAAAATAATCTGGGATGAAAGAGCAACGGTTTTCAATGAAAAGACAAGAAAAATAAGAGGGTGGGACAGAGGGAGCCACTAATATCATTAATAAAACACATAGTGAAATTAAAATGGGGTTGTCTATTCCTCGTACCATCCCTTCCTGTCTCCTTTCTCTCTTTTCAGGCCTATGTTTTACAAATCTTCAATCCAAACTGTCAAAAATCCGAGGGGTTCACATAAAACATGAGTTCTCTAACTACATGCTTAAACACCGTGTATCACTGAAATTTATCTTTCACCACCTGAAATGAATCCCTGTTTGAATTCTGTAAAATTTTTGTTAATTTTTTTGTATGCTTTCCTGCTCCCATATAAATATTTACATCATATATAATGAAGTCAGTAGTCCCCAGGCCTTAAAAAGCTTATTATATCAAACTATTCCCTGAAGGCCATACTGTATTGTGTCTCTGTTTGGGAGGACATCAAAGCCGTGATCCTGTGTTGTCTGTCTTTGTGCTTGAATGACCTCTGACCTTTACAAGCGCAAAGCAGAGGGTGGGACCAGGAAGAAGCAGAGAGAGTGGGTAAAACATCAGAAGCTAACTTAAATCTAAATGCCTGACATAATCTATTGTGACATAATGGAGCACCTTAGACCTGTTCCCTGGTTGAAGGGCCAATAATGAGGGCGTCTGGCGCTGAGCCTGTGGTTCACAGCGCGTTTCTAGAGGATTGCTGGTGTGTGCAGGACCTCACATTGTTCAAACACATGACTAATGGATCAGTAGATGCTGAACGTGGGGAGTTAGATGGACAGGAATGATGGGTGGAGGTGACCCCACTGGCCTTCCCTGACATCCCACCAGGTGGTTCCACCTTTGCCGCTCTATAAACCAGCTCCATGCCGGTTATTATTACCCACAGAGTTACATCTCAAGCCCCCCTGTTATTATTCTATCTCTGTTGGCTCCCAGCGGTGATAATAGTAAGAATAAAGAACCATACAACAAATCATCATGCAAAGAAGAACCTTAATAGAGAAATCAATAAAAATACCCTGATAATAGTATTTTAAATGTAATTGGAGCCTGTTGTTTAGCTAATATATTTTGTTAACAGTCAATAAATTATCTTTACCATATTATGGCCACATCCTTTACAATGTGTTCAGTATATCCCTTTAAAATAAGGAAAAATGGGATTCTGAGAACAGGTTTTCACTGTTCAGCACCTCTGTGATGATGCTGTCTTATTCTAATTCCACTTTATGGTGAATAATTTAGTAAGGGTCCACTTAGTTTAGATACTGTGTCAGCACTTCACAAGGAACTAGACATACGTAGGCCCTTAGAGCCTGACTGCTGGATAATATATCCTGAACTTGAGCATAATGGACGGGAAGGTGGGCAATCGAAGGAGAAGCTGATACACTGCAGGTTTAAAACAAACGAGAACTGATGAAGAGGTTATTTGGAGAAGATGGTTGTTTCTTAATGTAGGCTGTATATCCTCGCACTGCGTTGTTCTCACAGTGGTCACACAGGAAGTGTGAGTTATCTGGGTGATCCAGATTCGCTGAGCAGTAGAGAACTGTTTTCTCTTTTTCTACTGTAAACACTCCACACAGCAGCTCAAGCAGTTTGTCAGACCTCCATGTATTCTGATGATTCACACAGGCCGTGCAGGTTATGTGATTTAATCCGTTAATGTTTGTTTTAAAACTAGATAAGTCTTTTTTTCTTTTTTAAGGAAGGTAAGTCTTTGGGGAGGCGATCCAGTGATCAATTTTTTTAGCCTTATGGGTGCAGTGGGTAATATGTAATATAATAATATGGGTAATATATTAATCCTACTATGGTGATATCATGACCCACTGATACTACAATGACGTTTCTTTTCTACCTCTTTAGTAACAGATCACCATTTGGTTATTTTTCACACCTCCTCCTTTCACACACTAGACTTTAAGTAATAGAGCCCTTCCTCTGACTTTTGACTCCTACTTTCTGTTTTATCATCGTCTCTGTGACACAAAGGGACTTTTAAAAGCACATAAAGAAAACAAAGAGGCCTCTTCTATACATTCCTGTTTTTGGTCGTCTTATGCTTGTCTCAAAGTTTGATTTAAGAATAACCGAATGCCAGGATCTTACTAGTTAGTTGTCCAGAGACTTCTAGAGCCTTTATCCCTCTAATCTGCAGTGTAAAAGTCTGAGTTCCCTCTGCTTGTCTGTTCGCTGCCCTGAGGCTCCCAGAGGCTCAGCAGCAAACGTCCTGTTACTCTTATCAAACACCTCTCTCTCCCTCCACCAAACTCTGACTCCCCCTTCCTTACCCCCACCCCCTCCTTCCCGTCATCACTAGCCGTCTGCTACTTAATCCAATTATTCTTTAAAGCTGACACGCTCTGTAACTCACCACAACCTCTCTGCATGTGACGCCTCCGTGCATCACGTATACACAGCCACACGTAAACACACAGAAAGTATTACTGATCCCTCTTATTGCTGATACAAAAGTCACATTCATGCTTGGAAAGTTTAAAAAAAATCAATGAAATATCACACATGCACTGCAGATTGTTCTGGCCCTGAGTTGTAGACCTTCTCTTCTGCTGGTTTTGTCTATTTTTGGGTGTCCGAACAGAAGCTTTGGCCTCTGCTGTCACCCTCTGATTCACCGTACCCTTGAGGTGACTCCATCTGTTTCTGTGTGGTGTCCTCCACTTCCTGCTATGTGTTTACCAGCTGATGCATCTGTCTTCATAGGCACACCACCTGACACAGAAGGTCCTGCTCCCCCATTGCATAGGTGTGTGTTTTAATTGTGTCTCTGTCCTCACAAGCAGAGAAAACTTAAGAGAATCCTCAAGGGAGAGGACATTTTGTCCATTCTCTATTTTTAGAGGTTAGGATTTTGCTTTTACACCATAACAGAAGAAGATGCAGTTAATGCTATTTCAGGTTCAGCGGTACGTAAACATTTGAGCATTTGTCACACATTTCTTCTTCAGTCAACATTATGAGTCGTAAAAGTTCCCTTCAGTCCAAAATAAACATTTTGTCTTGGTGTGCCAGGTTGCATCACTGCATCTTAAAAAAAGAAAGAAAAGAAAACACAAGTGCTGTAAAAATTTGCTGGAGTAGCAGCCGTGACAGGGAAAATTAATCCCTGCAATTCTGCAATTTCACCTCAGTGCAAATCTTGACAAGAATTCTTGCTGCACAAGGATGGCTTGCGTCGCGAAAGGGGCTGCGTTGCGTTGTTTTTGCTGCTGACACGACAGTCAAGGGTACCAGATGGTGTGTGTGTGCGTGTTAGTGTGTGTGTGTGTGTGTGTGTGTGTGTGTGTGTGTGTGTGTGTGTGTGTGTGTGTGTGTGTGTGTGTGCGTGCGTGCGTGTGCGTGTGCATGTGCGTGTGACCTGGGTACAACTAGCTACTGTTCTTGTTTGATCTGAATCAGAGGAGGTGTGAGTGGATCTGTCTGGTGGAAGATGTTTCTAGCCACAGAACAAACTGTTGGACTGTTTGTCGCTCGTAATCTGCAAACACATTATGGTGATCTTGTGTTGATAATGTCTGTAAGGCAGTGTGTGCACTGCTTTTCTATGTATTTCAATCAGACGCTTTTTTACTTTCTTCTCTCTCTGCACATACATGGTTACACACATTTCTGTGAGAATTGTGGGTAAGTACAACACATTCTGTGTCCAAATGCCACCTGTGTGCACAAGTGTGACATAAAGGGAAAATATATAGACCGCCGCTGTCTAGGGCGACACGGCTGATCCATCTTCAAACCGCAAACCATCAACTTCAGATCTTCCTCCTCTTCCTCATCAGTGTGGCGTTACCCAGCACGTCTCACTTTACGTCCTTCCGTTGTGCCACATTGTGCTTCCACATTCATTCCTCTCATTCTAACCTGACCTCTTTCCCACATGAAGAGTTTGTTTAGGAAGGGAAGGATTGGGTTGGGTGGGGCCAGGTGGGATTTGGATCCCTCCTCTCGCTGTCTTCCTCCTATCCCTCGCTCCTCTTCTTCGTGTTCTACCTGTCTCTTGATATAATGATCACCTGACATTTTTTTTACTGTCTGCCCCACCCCTCTTGATCCTCCTTTAATTCTTTTCTCTCCTGTCTCTCCACCTCCCTGCTCCCCACTGCTGTGATTAACTGGGCTCTGTCTTTATGTCGTATGTTCTTTTAGGCCCACGCCGTGCATCGCTGGCTAATCGATCAGGACAGTAGTGTGAGCTCTGAGATGCCGGATGGCCAAGGAGTATGGCACTATGATGATGAAGTAAATATCTGCAACACGTATATCTGGCTTTTCCTCTTTCTATATATCTCTATGTATATATATTTATATATATATTCTGTATTTATGACCATCTTGTACCCGTCACTTACAGTGTGTGTCACTATTGTTGCTCTGCTGCTGTTGTTGTTGTTTTTTATCTTTATCTCTCTTGTTTTGTTGTGTTGCTTATGGTATTGCAGTTCTGGTTCCTTTGACTTTCTAGTGTTGCTGTTGTGCTGTGAGCTGATTCAGTCAGGTGTCGTGGGATCAGGCTGGAGCTTTTAATTTGTTCATGTCCTTGCTTGGTGTATTGTACTTACTAACTGATTTTTAATTTTTCAATTTGGTTGTTTGTTGTTTTTTTCTTTTTTGCGTTTCCTTTCAGTTTCACATATCTAAATATTGATATTAACATTCGTCTCGGTGTGTGTGATTTCTCTGAATTTAACGTTCTCAAGCAGAGCATATTACATGGCAAAGAGTCCACGGGCAAAATATAGATTTGATATTTATCCTTTATTGACCTGATGGTAGTTTAAGCATGTCTTTAACACACACTTCTTCACACAACAGAGGTTCACACTAGTGATAACAGTCAACAGCTCAAGTATTTTTCCTGTGGGTTCTTCTGATTTATAAATATGCTTGTGTCATCTGTACCTCTGTGTTCATGTATGAGTAAATTAGGGTGTGTGTGTCTGTATGTGAAAGTGAGAAGGTAACGGTGAGGGATGTGTGTGTGTGTTTCTCTATCAGTCTTATCAGTGTGCTTGTGTGCATGATTTTTCCGTCTGTGCACGGCTTCAGTCTATTAATAGTCGATGTGATTTGAATGTCACTCTGTGTCTCCGTCTGTTTCTGGTGTTCGTGCTGTAGATGTTGTGGTTGAACCTGCCTTTGCCCACGTCTTTGCCTTGTTGGTGTTGTATTTGTGTTTTGTCGACGTTGTGTGTTACCTCTGTCACTGTTTGTCGTGTGCTGTGCCTGTATTTTGTCTGGTTTTATCTGTTTAAACAGTCAGGGATAGGTTTGCCATAGGCTTTATTGCACCATTTGAATAACATAGATGATCTTGAATCTGTTTCTACTCAGTGGAGGAGAGATTATCTAAGTGCAATAAGGCTGCTGGGAAACTTGTTCCAGACAACTCTGCCCCATGATGATTTCCCCTCAATCCTAGCACCTCTCCTTGCTCTCATGTCAAATTCCTTAACCTAGTCATCCAATCTCCATATTGCTCCCCAACATTCTGGAGCTTTTTTTCAGCTGACGCTGCAGAAAATTTGGAGGTGCAAAAGAGCAAATTGCTAAAAAAACAACAACCCCAAAACAAAACATTTTTTTAATGGGTAAACAATTTTAACACACTATTAGGGTAACACATACAGGGTTTGATCAAGCCCTGTTTCTCTGGCCATTGGTCCTACACACAACAATATGGAGTTTTGTGTTACCTTCAGTGATGCTCTTCAGTGTGTGCACATTGGGCAATTGTGTTTTTATTCCCACTTAATTTTTTTTTCTTCGAATGACTAAAAGAAGATTTGGAAAATAGTCTATTAAAGTTCTAAAGGACAGATAGCGATAAACTATCTGGTTAAAATGCAAGAAGAAATGCCAGAGAAATAACAATTTATTACATATTACAACAAACTCAGTCTGAAAATTATATAATTGATATGAAATGAAGTGAGGAAAGAGGATAGACTAATGGATGCAGAGCGACTAAGGAAATTACAGGATGGGAGCACAGATTTATACAAACACCTTAACTGACCTGAAGACAGCAAAAGAGAAATAGAAAGTGATGGATCTCCCCATTGCTGGTTTGTTGCCAGCACAGCAATGGAAAGCAATAACACAATGAACCCCTGCAACACAATGTGTTTCCTCAGCTACTTGAGAATGATGCAGTTTTAACTTCGTAACTGCCCCAGCGTTGCCTCTTAAAGTAAAACTGCCGTTTATTACAGCTTTTTATTTTTGCAATTTGTAGATCCTTCCATCATTATAATAAATCAGAGTACCTTTTATTCACCAAACAAACTGAATCAACACAGTTCAACAAGCTCAAGCAGTTAAATGGCTTTTCTGACAGTTTTGCTTTTTAAAATTTGCGATTAAAACTTGAACTGGTTTCACCCATGAAGTCAACAATAATCCATCATTGCACACATAAATTCTGCTCAGCTAACAGCAGCAAAGTATTGACAGCAGGTGAAAATTACCATAATCTGTATCCAAGCAGACTAACGGTAATATCTCGACAGGCCTATATTATAAAAGGGACGGTTTTTTTTATGGGTCCAGAGAATACCAAGTCAGCCTTCTCAATCACGACATCTTCAGAATTTTAATGCAGGATCTTGTATTCGGAAGAGATGTTTTAATGTACATTAAGTCATTTTAATGTGGCATAAACAATTTAATTATAACCAATGCTGAGGAAGGTAAAATTGAAGAGGTAGGATTGCATTTTAAATAATATGGATTGTTCTGTGCCGCGGTAACATAAACCTGTCAGCCATCTTCAAACTGCTCACACAAACTATTAGGCTTTCCCCGATGGCTGATTTAATTTACACAAAAATCGAATGCCGTCCCAGCCCAGCCCAACCCCTCCAGGACGACGGGATTGTGAGATGTCCAAGGTGTGTGTAAATGCCCCCCTTTTGCCACCGTGGCTGGCCTGTAGAATATCCGTTATCATCCCGCAGCTCTAATTACCCCTCAGTGAGTCCTTGGAGACAGATGCTCAGGGAGCCAATCCCCATTCGTCACAGTACGGCTGCATGGCAGACTCAATATGAAAAAAAGTAAACTGTCGCACTCTGCACTGTCACATAAATTCTCCCCCGTCTCAGTTTCTCTTTTCCAGCTGCTCCCCAACCCGCTTTAGATGCAGACTACATTAGGACGCCCATTCTTGTCCAGCTACCAGCAGTTGGCTATAATTTGTTTCGGCTAGGGGGGCAGAGTTTAATTTACATGTGAAAGACCATGGCATATTCAAATATTGTAAGTCTCATTTTTTTCCCAGGGTTACAGATAAGTACATTTTTGTTGAAGGTCGAGGGGGCTTTACTGATACTGTAAAAACCTGCAGAGGTCATATAATAATGTCTCTGCTGGCCACAAAACAACTGCTCTTCTTGGTGACCCATTACCAACGTTTTTCTGGCTTTTGCAGTGAGTTGCCTCATGAAAACAATCTAGCCTACAAATAAGATTTTAACAAATCTATTTCAAGCAACTGTAACCGTTAGAGTTTTTTGAATCAGACCACACCAAGAGAACAAGGTTCACTGGGTTGATAAACCCTTGAAGACATTTTACCATGAGAACAAGTATAAAAGTATAAATGTCACTTGGTCACAAGGAGCTCATAACAAAAACGACAGGGCTGAGTTTTAAATAGGAATTATGAAATATAAATATTATGAGTTCAAACTAAACAGAAAATTATTGATTTGTTCCAAATGTATGTGAAGATGCCATAAAGGATTAAAGGAAAACATGTCGGGACGTTTTGACTTCTCGCACTTTCTGATTCAAGATTGCTTTTTCCCTGTGAGTCATCCAAAGTTAACCAAATCCAACCTTTGGGTCATCTTTGACGTATTAACCTGAACAATTCTCTTCTTCTACGATTCTAAACTTAAACACCTTAATTATCAAAATTTTTCATTCAAGTGTGAATTCTTCCTTCAAAAAAAAAAAAGAAACTGGCAATCAATGTGCATGCATGCGTGCATGTGCATGTGGTTTAGATGAATGCCCAGAGTGCATGGTAAAGGTGCAAGTATACTCCAAAAGAAGTGCTGGTCGAAAAGTGTGAAAGATTCACAAAGACTTGCTGCAGTAATGTGCACCATGTCCTGCACAGATGTGCTGACCTCTCCTCTTATGCCTTACTGTCATTTCTGTAACAAAGTCCTGCTCAACTGTCAACTCAAGACTTTAAATCAAGAACTGTGAATAACGTTCCGGGTAGATTTGATTTGTGTTTCTCTGCACCTCATTTGAGAGTTAAGTCTCCACAGCTGGGATTCCACTTAGACCAGAATACCCCAGAGCCCAAATATTTCTGTCCATAATCAATGAGTTATGGATATTTAGTTTATAGATTTTGTAAACCATCAAACAATGTCATAAATGTAAATATATTTAATAATTTCAAAGGATTTAACCATTTCATCTTATCTTATTTATGGAAAGTGATACTATTAAGTATATTTAATATTTCGGAATAATATATTTGTTTCATGCCATTTCACATCGTAAAACTTCCAAGACGATGGGTGTCTTTGTGCAGTGAACTAGAAATCATGAATCCCTGGATGACTGAAGCCAAACACATCTGGGAGTTCAGATTTGAGACAAAGTTAAACAGAATATTGTCAAACAAAGTGAGATCTGAAGCCACATTGTTGCTTTATTTAGAAAGATTCTTCTTCAGAGTGGTTTGTCTTTATTGTTCATTATTTCCCCTCACGGTCGGTCGATGAATTGCACGACCTTGTTCAGTTTGAGTATACAGCTGCTTGAACTGTATGCCTGCATATGGTAGGTTATTGATCATCTGCACTTGTGTATTGAATGTGAGTGAGTGTGTGTGAATGCTGAGTCTGCATGTCCATGTGTGTGTGCAGAGTAAGTCATGACAGTGTCTGTCGTAGGGTGTGTGTGTGTGTGTGTGTGTGTGTGTGTGTGTGTGTGTGTGTGTGTGTGTGTGTGTGTGTGTGTGTTTGAATCTGGGTGTTTGAAGCGCCCATATATGGGTATACTGTATATAATATAAAAAAACATACCAGGCAGCTCAGCATCGGGCCCCTGAGGAAGCAGATAGATGCTGGTCAAGTGGAAAACAACAAAAGAGAATATACAGTAATATATTTATTTGTGCATTTGCTGTACTATGAAAAAACACTTGATGTCTTCTTTTTTTGTGTATATTTTCTACTAAACTGTGTCAAAAAAGACAACCTCAGTAAACACAAAAAGTAAGTTACATAAGGTAATTTCATATGTTTCAAAAAAATGTTATCCATTACTTAAATCATCAATTTATTTGTCAAAAGAGTGTGTTAATAGCTGTTTACAACTGGACAAGACACACCAGGTTTTGATTAGGTTGGTGAAAATCAAAATAAATTCCGACAATATGAAGCAGAAAGTCAGTACATCAGTCTAAGGAGTGTTGCAAAGCTATGTCGAGGCTCTGGGACTCCACAGATACACAATGAGACATCGGCAACAGATAGAACAAAAGCCAGCCTTCCCAGAAGTGGCTAAAACTCAGACAACATCCAAGGAGCTGCAGGCTTCTCTCGCCTCTTTAAAATACAGTGTTCATGGCACTACTAGGTCCATAAAAGATGCAGGAAAGTGTCGAGGCTAAAATCCACCACTAACACAGACAGTCATTAATGCGTATCTGTATTTTGTCAAAACGCATCTTGATGAATTGAGTTAAAAGTCAAACTGTTTGGAAGACAGCTGGTTGCTTTAGGGCTGAAAAGAACCTGCTATCATTTAGAAAAAAAAGTATACAGTGGTACCTCTACTGACGAAATTAATTGGTTCCGGAAGAATTTACATAAGTAGAAAATTACGTAAGTAGAGCGTTTTCCATGCAAATGCCCTAATCCGTTCCAAGCACACAAAAATTCCGACATAAATGTTTTATAAAGCATAAAAATGCATCAAAACATGTAACAAATACATGTTAAAATTAGATTATTACACAATAAATGCGAGTTGTGCATAACGTAAAAAACAAAGAATAGAGTAAAGAATAATAATGACGGTCATTTACCTTTTAACTGCTGTCCTCATTGTTTTTTGCCCTCTTAGGTTCATGCGCTCCTATCTCACGATGCCGAACAACAGAGTGAATTCTTCTACAACCACCCACGTGACGCCTTAAACTCCTTAAACTTCCTTTTTTTTAAATAACGTGGCGATTGTAGATGTATTACGGCCATATTCTTTGGCGAGATCAACCAAACGCATCCCTTTTTCATGCTTTCCTATGATCTCTTGCTTTGTTTGTATGGAAAAAAAACCTCTTTTCTTCGTCTTTTCTTTTCCTCTTTTCTCCGTCACTTTCTTGGGGTCCATAGTGAATACGTACTGACAAAGTTATTATATTTGCGCAAAACTATCAGACTGCCTCACGGGTCGAGTGCCGAATGACGACACACTCCATAAGCACCGTTCTAGCTCCACACAGAGGTGGAGTGGCATCCCTCTCAGCCAATGGGATGCCAGGAAGATACGTAATAGGTAATAGCCAATGGCAGAGCAGCTATGAGAATGTTGAGTTCAGGAACCTGTGGGAGATTCGAGTATCAGCCGATACTGTGTTTTTATTCGAGTATCAGCCGATACTGTGTTTTTAAATTACGTAAGTCGAAATTTCTTTCGTAAGTTGAGGTAGTATTTTCCTGCTGAGAAATTTCGTAAGTAGAAAATTTCGTAAGTAGAGACATTCGTAAGTAGAGGTATCACTATACTTTGTTTATCTCCAGATGGAGAAATTACTGGGAAACATGATTTCTGGTCTGTATCAAAAAATTCTGATCACATCAGTCTGTGGATTCTGGCCTAGTAAAAGTCTGGATCAGAACCTCATTGCGATGCTGTGGTGAGACCTGAAAAAGTGCAGTTCATGCTCAAAATCCACCCAATGTTGCTGCACTAAAGCAGAGGAATGGGTCAATACTCCACTGCAGCAATTTCAGAGATTGATCCTCAGGTATCAGAATGATTCAATTAAATATAAGTTCTGAAAAAAGCACAACTAGCTTTTAAGTTCTGCAGGATGAAAACCTTTACACATTGGTTTCTATTGCATTTTTGTGTTCACTCAGGTTACATTTGTTCTGTTAGCTTTTAGATCTGACAGTTTTAGCATGAACACAAAAGCAGATGAAATCCATATATGAAGTCAGCATGGGTCCCCCTTTGCTTCAGGCTCCTGCTTTGCTGCTCCGCTGCAGATGACATGATGATGGAAGCTGTGCAACAGAGGGGAGCTGGAAAGGGGGTGGGGGGCAGAAAGCAGTGTCTGACTCAGCAAAAGGGCGTGGATGAAGACGCTGTCATTGTGTCAACAAGAGAAAAATGCTGCACACACATTCACAAAATAAAGCTTCCCACTTGGATTTATTTATTAACACAGTTAGCACCATGCTAGCTCAATCTGGTATGTCTTGTTCTTTCTATCCACCTCTTCTTTCATCTTTTTATTCACAGGCCTGCTTGGTTACATCTTCTGCCTTGTGCTGTTCTGAGGCAAGCCAAAACATTTATTTGGAAGGACCGTTATAAACATGATATTAATATGGTATCATAGGTAATTACGTTCTTTAATATCACATAAAGGCATACTGTATTTACAACCTAATGCCCCGATGGCGTAATGCAGACATGCATCACTCTACGGGGGCTCACATGGTGCCTCAATGGGTCACCCAGTTAGTTAGTAGATTAAAAACAGTTTAAAGAATTATTTGTTGATATGTCAGCAGATTAACACTAACCAATCTAACAGAATTTTACTTTGAGTAAATTCTAACCTTTGTCAACCTAGGGAAATTGAATTTAACAAGGAGTAATATAGAGAAATTTTATGGATGCTCACTTACTTGACTTGTATGACATTCAGAGGAGCAAGTGCTGTAAGTGAAGGATAATGACTATCGATTGCTGAGTATGATCACTGATGGCAGATGAACTATTTTAACACGATCATAAAATGCAAATAACAAATTGTTCATTATAGTTCAGGTAGTTACAATCACTGGAAATAAATTAATGCAATATTTTTTGTATTTAAAATTTCCCAGCATTTCTTGTGCTGTTAAAAATTATTAACAGTAAAAAAAAAAGTTCAGTTGTGCTTTATAATAGTGTTATAATTTCTTACATATTTTAATTTAAATTTGGAAACATTCTTAATAATAAAAAATGTTTGTTACTTAGATTCAGGAAGAAAAGTGGATAAATAGGAGATTTAGGAATGGTAAAACCATCAAGGCAAACTGAGGACATGTGACAGGTTGAGCTGGTTACTCGTAGCACCAGGACCATTAAGTCTGAAAAGAGTCTGAAAACATCTTCATCTCTCTGCCTATTAACCAGACTGATTGAATTATGGCCTGGTTGCTCTGATCCTGTCTGATGCCGACTCAAGTCCGGTTGTGAGGGACGGTTTTGAGTCTTTATTTTCAATAATGGAGGCTATGCTCTCAACGAATCCTCAGGTGTCCCATCCGTAGAGAAGTAGGAGAGTTATGGGGGCAGATTCTGTCCTCAGTGAGGCTCTTTTTCTCTCCTCCTGCACATCTTCACTCTATATTTCCTGATCACTACCTCTCCACTCACAAAGATTAATGGGAGCCTGGTCCAGTGCTGACATATCACTGCTGTCATTCTCCTCTATTGCTTTAATTTTTTCTGCTCTCTTTCCAAATCTGAGTATAACTGACTCCCTGTTTTTGTCCTCCACAGGTCAGTCTGGCTTTGTCACGTTGAGGTGCATGTGCATTTTGATTCTGAAGCGTCATTATATGGTGTATGTATAATAATATGCACACATGGCAGTGCACCTGTGTGATTTATGACATTGAATAGTCTGTCTGCAGAGTGAAGGCAGGTTTAGCCTTGTTGGCCTGCTCCTCTTGTTTCGGAGGCTGAGCAAGCTTAATGTAGCTGGTGAGGAGCTGAAGTGCTGGATAAGAAGTTAAAAATGCCTCTCGAGTGTGTACTTCTGTGTGTGAGTGTGAGTTCTGTTCCAGGGCTGCAGTAATCAACCCAACCCAGCCCAAATGCTCTTTGAAGCTGCTGCAGACTGATACTGCAGAGCATTACACTGCCACTAGACGGCCATTATTCCAAAATGAGAAAGGAAAGAATCACAAGGATC
The DNA here is from genome assembly GCF_040054535.1 of Antennarius striatus. NCBI lineage: Eukaryota > Metazoa > Chordata > Actinopteri > Lophiiformes > Antennariidae > Antennarius > Antennarius striatus. The sequence continues at coordinate 21,902,927 of NC_090778.1, forward strand.
CATTCGGTACAATTTAAAGTCATAAGCAGGCCTTTCAGACCAGTTCAGGATCACGTGAATGCATCTTTATTTGTGTGGGGGTGTCTTTGTTTATCAAGAATTCACCTTGCTGCCACCATTCCTTGTGCTTAGTGAGTGTTAAGATACCCATTTGTCTTCTCTGGCCTCTTCCTTCACCCTGAAAGTCTCTTCCCTCAACCTGGAAGTGAGACCGACGTCCAGCAGAATGACACATTCAAGACACTTCATGATTCACTCATGTTTTCATCTGCTGAGGGCGCAGGGTGTCTTCCCCTAACTGAGCTTTCTTCATTTGTTTGACTGGAGCACCTGAAAGTATCTGAGATATGACAATCACATCATCATTCTTTCATTTGTTCATTTTCCATACTGCTTTCACGGGGTCACGGGGGTCGCTGGAGCCTATCCCAGCAGACTTACGGACATGGGGCGAGGAGACGCTCCGGACACGTTGCATTAACTTTAAACTTGTTTCATTTCATCCTTGTTCTCTTAAGTGTGAGGGAGGGAGGGAGAATGGGGTTCAGACAAAGGACATGACTGTGTGACAGGGTGAAGAAAGACAGCTGACAGAGTATCAGTGTTTATGCTGAATTCCTCCCCACATTTTCAACTTCAGTCTGGGACACCAGGGCAAGGTCAATAAACTACCAGCAGCAGCACACGTGGACAGCTGTAGCCCCTTATCTTGGCGACAAGAGGGGCTTGACGTGCGGTCACGTGTGTCCAGAACCAAAATCAAACCTGTTCTGAAACAACACAACTAGTGACACACAACCTCTGACTGTTAGACTTTTCTACAGTAGGAATTTTTTTTTTTTTACATTTCAGAATTGTATTCCTTCCCTTCACCTTTATTTGTAATATTCTTTTACTTTAAATTGCAAAATAGAAAAAAAAAATCTTAATTCATCTGTAATTCTATGAAAATTCTTCACCTGCTTTTTCACTAGAAAAATCTCAGAGTATCTGATTCGGATTTCCACATCACACTATTGCCAGATGCTGGACCACAGACGACCCTCTACAGGTTAGTTAGGGTACATCTGACAAGAACATTCAACTCACTTTACCCTGTCCCACCTTAAGGAGGTGACCTTATCAGTTAGATCAGTTATCAATCATCCTCTCAGATGGAGGAAGAGCCCAAGGAGAAGAGAAGAGTTGTTCTTTAAACATCACAGGAGAATTTTTCCTGTCTTCATGAATACCTGCATCCTACATTCTCTCATCACTGTCTAAACTTAATACTGCGGTCAGGAGACAAATCTCACGTGATGTTTTTGCCCAGGTCACGGTCCAGTGGCACTGAGTAGTGCGTAGTCTTCTTTCTACGTTGCCCCCTCCTTCCCGTCTCCTACAAGCATTTATCTCTCTGCATGGTTTTGGCAGCGATGTGCTTTTCCCAGCGTTGAGCCAGGAGAGGGAGAGAGGAGGGGAGAGGTAGAGAAAAGGAGGCCTTTTCAAGCAGGGAGTGACGGATGCTTTATTAAAAGAGGCAGGGTCTTTTGAGCGCCTGGCCCCTCCGTGCTTTGCCCCCTCCCTGTGTGTCTAGCCCATTGTCACAGGGCGGTGGCAGCCCCTACCACCCCTCCCATCAGCCGCTTTGTCACTGTAAGTCACCTCACATACTGAAACAGACCCACTTTAAAGAAAAAACACACCCATTCTCCATAGTAACCCTCCGCTCCTCAGTTAGCCGGTCTGTGTAGAAGAAAAAAGATTGTCTTGCTGTCACAAAATATACAGGCAGAGCGGTGTGTGTGTAAGAAGGGACAGAGACAGGAGGGATAAAGTTAGGGTAACAGTGTGGGGTGAAACGAAACCTGAGAGGTGAAGAGGATGAAGTGGCGAGTAGAAGAACGGGTGAGAAAACGATGGCGATGCAGGAGAAGAACAGAAAAGGAGCTTTGATGGGTGAAAGTCGTGAATCTGGTGGTGAGAAATTTGTTCAAGTGGAAAAAGAAAGTAACCAAAAAATTAGCCTCATTTGTTTTTGGCTATGTGTGAAATGTGTGTTTTAAGATACAAGCAGCATTCCTCCAGAGATAAACCCCTGGGCCCCCGTCCTCTCAGTCCCCACCCTCCGGAGTCTCTCCACCCACCGTGCTTACTCAAGTGTATGTTTGTGTGTCTGGGCATGTGTGTGTATGTGTGTGTGTGTGTGCGTGTGTGTGTGTGTGCAGTGTTGATGTTGGATGAGGGTCTGCCGGCCCTGCGCCGCGACACTCGCAGGGGGCGACAGGAAAAGACAGCTGTGTGTTTGAGAGAAACAGAAAACATACGGAAAAGAGAGTGGAGGGCCAACAGGCATGCCAGTCAAGATCGTCAGTTGTGGAGTGAGTACCACCACCTCTGCTGCTCTCCTCCTTCTCCTCTCACTCCATCTGTCCTCCCTTCACAGACCTGTGTCTTCACCTTATTTCTCTTCTACCTGTGTGCTCTTTTTTTTTATACTGCTTTCTTTATTGCAGGATTTCATTCATAAAATCCAGGGTTTTGCGCATAATTAGATGTGATACACCTGCCAGCGCATCCCGTTTTTATCCTTTCGCAGTATGAGCCAATAGTTTTCCAAATTTCAAATCCATTTCTGTCATCTTTACTTTGGAACTTAATAGTGATGAATATGTACTTCCTGTTTGTCCCTTCTGATATTGTTTATTGATGTACATGCCTCTCTGAATATCAATCTTGTTTTGGAGGTTTCTGCGTGGCTTCATTTTCACGTTGTTGGTGTTGTTGTGGTTATGAAAGTGACTCAGACAAACAACAGATGTAAACATTGCTCCTGCTTAATACAAAGGTAATCAGTGGGTTGTTGTGTTGCGGCACAGAAATAACCATCACCGATAAAACGCATCCCAACAAGAGCCTGCACGCCAACAAGGGAGGGAGCTGGAGTATCTTTGATAGCTGTGATGTATGTGCGTCCAAGATTAGTGGAAGTGCATGTGTGTGTGTGTGTGTGTGTGGGTGTGTTACATGTTGTTTTCCCCCTTAATCTCGTTTTTGACTTAATTTGTTGGTCTGTTTGATGTTCAGATTGTAGGATGTCGACCAGGATTAGCTCTGGTAAGTAAACTAGAGGTCAGTAAACTGATTAGTGGGTCAGTTAATGAGATGCTTTCATTGTGACTTTACTGAAGACTATAGACTGTTTAATGGACTGAGCTAGCAGAGGTGAATGCAGGGAAACACTGATGAGGCCTTGCTGCCTCTGTGTGACGGAGCTGACTTTGTTTCATATGCAGTTTGGCTTGGAGAGAAGACAAGGTCGTGAGTTTCTTCTCTAGGTGACGCAACTTGTAGAAATCTATTGTAGTTTGTCTGTCTGACAGTGAACTGAAGTCAGTTTCACAATGCTGTCTGTAGTTGTGTGTGTGTGTGTGTGTGTGTGTGTGTGTGTGTGTGTGTGTGTGTGTGTGTGTGTGTGTGTGTGTGTGTGTGTGTGTGTGTGTGTGTGTGTGTGTGTGTGTGTGTGTGTGTGGGTTTATATCTTGAAGTATTTGAGCAGTATATAGTCATTCTTATGTAACAGGGGCTGCCTTATAAGAAGAATTTCAGGACAACATCACAATAAATACTTGAATGCACATTGAACTGGCCAGCATGAAGTTATCTTTGACTTCTGCGACGTAATCTTCAGATTCTTAATAATCTGCATATTGCTATAGATGTTATGAGTCAGTACTGCTAATTATCAGAAAATAAAAACGAGTACAAATACAATTTGCACAATGCCTCGGATTATTTGCTGGGCTTTCCGTAGCGTTGTCCCAGTTCGAATGCTGAAGAATTATTATTATTACTGTATACAGTTCAGATATGTCGTGAGCCATGTTATTATACCTTATTTATATGAGCTGAGTTGTTTGTATGGAGTAAATATTTGATGGTTTAATTGTTAGCCTCCTCTGCTAAGGAGTGTGTGTTTTTACCAGCAGGGTTTTATTCTCTTGTGTGTTAGTAAAATTACTCAAAACTATCTGTTTTTGGAGGAAGGATATAGCTATTGAACTACACCCAGAGGAATACTAGCTTTAGTGAAATATTGTTGGTTCTGATTCACTGTTAACTAGTATATGTGACACCAGATTCTAGGTTTCCACTGTTCAGGAGTCACATTTTGTCATGGGATTATTGTTTTTTGCTGCAATCACATAATGAGGAGATGGAGTGCAGTTTATATAGAGCGGAGCTTATGTATGTATTGTTACTAATGTATGTATTGTTACTATTACTGCTCCCTCCAGAAAAGCCCAGGATGTTTACCATATCTTGATCCTGTCCTCTATAGGTTTTGATGCTATCTCTGCCTTATGGCCCTCACTCTCTTTGTCACCCCAACAAAGGATCAAAATAACCATGACAATCTCATCTTCAAGCACAGGGCTTGCAGAAGCGCCAGATATAAAAGGACAATCAATGAGCATGGCAGGGACAAACAGTAGGCTACAGAGAGGGGGCAATAGGAGTGTGAGAAAGTAAATAGCAAAAATGGGACAAGAGGCTTTGGCACATGGAGCGACTAGAAGCAGAGAGATTCACATAAAGACACGGTTGAGTGGGATAATGCATCTGCTTCCTTATAAATGTGTCAACAGCTGAACGCTCGCACCACATTCAGTATGACTGACTCTTCACCTACTGCACCTCCATCCGGGAACAACCCTCCTCCACCTCTGGAAGCAGCCAGAGAGCTGAAGGCACAGAAAGAAAGGAGAGGGAAATAAGAATCAATTTCTTGAAGAAATGCAAGGTCAGCAGAAAAGCAGATGATGAAGCGGTTGTTTAGCGTTCTGCAGAGGTTTCCACATCCGCTCAGGGTTCTCCTAAAATGCAAGGAAACCATTCGCTTTTAGTTCAAGTGCAGTCAAACGAGTCAGTTCAGCAGGGATGACGGAAGACAAAATTAAAGCATCACTTTTGACATGCTGAGTGTACACACACACAGACACACACACACACACACACACACACACACACACACACACACACACACACACACACACACACACACACACACACACACACACCTTATTTTCACCTTTCTGCTGGGTGTACAAATAGCTGTGATGACTCTTAAAATATTTGTGATTGCACCTGGCGCTGTGTCTGCGAATTCATGGTGTTTTTGCTTGTGTGTATTGTAACTGTTTCTATTTTAATGGAAATGTTGAGATTCTATAAAGCATAAAAAGAGACTCCACAGTTGCTCTGACTCATTAGGAAAACTTGACTCTCTCTGCTCTTTCGTAGAAAGGACCCGTTCAGTCAAAATGTACGTAATGCAGCGGTCCAGTGGTCGACCTGACGGCTCGAAACACTTATAATATGTTGTTCTCGCAAAGTCCTTACCATGATCAGAACTGGAAAAATGAAATGATCTGGGAGAAAAAGCCAATTTGAAGCGTCAGAGCTAGAATAAGGGTCTGATCTGTGATGAATTATTAAAAGTAGACATTCTTTAAATGAAGGGGTCAGGAGTTTAAATTAAACTGTTTTTAACCTCTGACATGAATGATTTCTTCTTGATATATAAAAAAAAAAGTGACAATTGTTCATAATTGAATGTAAAGCAACAATTTATTGAACTGAATTATGTTCTGTAGGGACATCGTAGGCTGGATCCTTTCTTATGATTGGAAAGAAAACAACCCCACTGAAATGCATCTGCTTGTAATAATGACAGAAACAATTAAATAATCGTGCCTGGTTGTTTTCTACATCTGAGAGCAAAAAAAGCAGGAATGAAAGACTTTACAGTCAATGCAATATTCATTACAGTATATGTAACTAATACTTAAACAGTGTCCATTTTCAAGCTCGGTATGTTCCCATCTCCTCACGTTTCAATGAGATATCAATCATTGAGAACACAAACGTGGTTTGAAGGCAGCGAGAGCCCTGCTTCTTCTTCTACCCTTCCATTCAGGCCTCACCTTGTCTTATTTCTCTCTCACTCATACACACACACACACACACACACACACACACACACACAAACACACATCTTGCGATGATCCTTCAGGGATGATGGTCCATCGTAGAGGATCGTCAAGATTCCTTTCACACACGAGTATACGTTGAATTTTCGATCACTGCGGTCCACCGGCAAGGGTGGTGATGTCATTCTGTCTGCTGCAGCGCTAGCGGTGGAGGCAAGAGAGGGGAGAGAGAGAGAAGCGAGAGATGGGGGGGGGGGTGTAAGAAGGCACTGGGAAAAGAAAATGTGAGATAAAGACGGAGAGAGGGGAGTCCAGGCCAGAGGATTTACTGTGATGAGACATGGGAATAATTTGACTTGGTAATTTTGAGCTGCATTATGAGGAGCCTCGTGCTGTCTTAGCTCGAGGACAGTTGCACCCACATTGCACAATGGTGTGTGCTGATACTGCTGTGGAGCTGCTGAGCAGGTTATTCACTGTCTGTGGCTCCAAACAATATGATTCATGTGCTCTCTGTTGCTTTGGGGGGTTTTTTTTTTGCTGGACCCCAGATATGGTCCTCTCTTCACGAGAACAGCCACAGCCTCACCTAAAACATCCGGCTAGATGCAGCTAAGGAATCACCACAGAACATTTTTGGACTGTGACATGTGTACCCCACCTGTTTACATCTGAGTGGGTGGCCGGGGTGTGGTTCCCCTTCTACCTTATCTCACAGCGCCACACACTCTGTTTGTGACGCAAGCAGCTACACACAGAAACCAGCGACATCTTGTCTTTCTGGGCCGTCTCTGTGGTCCTCAGACCTCTACAGGGCTAGTTGGCTTGTCTCCTTGAGGGGGGGGGGGGGTGTTTGGAGAATGGCTTCACTATGGCGTTACTATGCCACCATTTGCTGTAGAACCCTCTGTATTGTGTTAGCAGTGTGTGTCTGTGCATCAGCTGTATTTGCTCCAACTTGGAAAGGATTTTTCTTGCGTTCCCATGGAGTCTGCAAACATTTGATGCACGAGCAGGTATCTGTTGGACAAGTTGAAGAAATACTGAAGTTTAAGGGTTTTTTTTATTTGGAAACTTACTGTTTATTGAGTGTTCTGCAAAACTATTTTCAGGTAATTTTCTGATGACTGAAGATTATAAAACTAATTTGAACACATTAACAGAAAATCATGAGTCGGAAGGGCTTTTTTTGTGGTGGGGTAGCTAAGTATGATTGTGATTCCAGTGTTAGGTGTGTGTGTGTGTGTGTATGTGTCAGTGTGAGGATGGCAGATGTCCTGGGCTCAGTCTGTTGGTATTCAGCAGTGAAGAGGAAGTTTGTGAGTGAATGAGCGAATCTGTGGGAGAGGGAGCGCCGAGGCTCACCAATGGCTACGCAGGACAGTTTGTCAACTGTGAGTACAAAACCAGTAGAGACCGTAGTGTTTTCCATGTTAAATCACTGTCAGCATGTGTGAGTGTGTGTCTGCCACTTTGTTCTGCAGGATGGTATACCTCTCTATTGTCTGCAAACAAAAACATCTTACGAGAGAGTGAAAACGACTCGAGGGCAAGTGAGTCAGTGTACTCGCACAAAAACCAAAGATTTATTGCTTTACGCACAGGATGCCTCACACCGCTGAACTTTATCTGATAAGAACAAAAACTTCTGTCATCGTAAAGATGTCATCTCTCCTCCACTTAGAAGCAAAACAGATAACAGATAATGTTGATCTCCGTCAATCAGCTGGAAGCAAACTTTTCCTTTCCCCTTTTTTTTTTTTAATTGACCCCTGTCTTTGCACATCGCTGTGCCATTGGTGTCATGCTGAGGGTGTGTTGTGTCATTTGTTGCTATGCCCCTACTTCAGGCATGTGGATCCGTTCTCTTTTGTTCTCAGGCTCTCTCCCATTCTGTCAAAAGAAGACACACATCCCTGTCACAACAATAGGAAACACGGCTTAAAGCAGTGAGTTGTGAGTTTGAGAAAAGCAGCGTGTTTTTCGTGTTTATTTGTGAGGTTTGTAAATTCATTTATTCTTTGCATTTGGGTGAAAACATCAACTGAAAAATTGGACGACAGGTTTTTTGGGGTTTTTTTCGGAATGTTGAGATAACTGGTCAGCTGTAAGGAGGGGAGGAAGAGATTCTGTAAATGCAATGGAAAACGTGCACATTTTGCTGCAGTCTCCCTGTGGTTCTCCTTTGCCTGACACCCCCCCCCCTCCTTCGTATTGCATCACAGAGCGTGATGCCCTCAAAACGAAAACACAAAAGAACCCACTAGATGTGCCAGTGTTGGTTCCTAAGCCAGAATTCACCCAACCTCTTCAAACACACCAACTTTCTCCATGCAGATGCACAATTTAAATTCTGTACTTTCTGAAAAAATTTTGGCCTCTAAAAGATGGAGTGACATGAGAGGAAACCCGATGGCTTAACGATATCAATCCTTCAAATGCCTCTAAGGAAGTATTAATCAATTATCCCTCTCCATCTTCCCTCTCCACTCCTCTGCTTCATGTGTCCTTCACTTTCTCTTATACCCGTTATTCCCTTCCTCTTTCCCTCTCTCTCGTTTGCTTGCAGGCAGATGCTGGCAACAGTTTTCTCCGAGCAGCCCGGTCTGGAAACCTGGACAAGGCCCTGGAACATATCAAGAATGGCATTGATATAAATACAGCCAATCAGGTGAGAGGGATGCACATTCCTCAGATTGACTTGGTCAGAGTTATACCAGCAAACTCACCTAATTACAAGCCAATCGTTTTTATTTATCATTCTTGACTCTTCCGCTGTCTTTAGTTGCTTTATATTGCCTGTCAAGAAAAATGTTGGAGCATGAATATTTCATTGATGGTTCAGTCGATTCCTCTCAAAATTTATTTTTCTTGTCTGCAAATTGAATTTAAGTTCAGGAGGTGAATGCTCGACCTATACCTCATTTACAGTATATACAAGAGCATCCATGTGTGAATGGAAGATTCACTGCAGTTTAGATGAAAAAAAAGTGAAATGATGGTGATTTCTCACATCCAAACATAATATTAAGATTGAGTACTTAAAGGTTTATTTAGTAGTTTCCTCTTGCTTATGTTTTTTTTTTCTAAGAATATATTTCAGTGTGCATGATCTATCCAACCTGATTGCTGGTGTGCCCATCCATCTGCATGTGTTCTCAGTAATGAAGTGTGCTGTATGTGCATGCTCAGGTACACTGTTATTAGTGGCTGAAGGTGGCAGGTGGAGATTCCAGGGTCTCCCGGGAAGGCGATAAATGAGGCAGGGGCCTCTCCTCCGTCCCACCTCCTCTATCCTGCCCTCTTTATTCTGACGGTTGTTCCCACAGTATCCAGGAAGAGGCAGCATTAGTCGGCTAGGACGTCAACCCTACGGCTACTGAACAGTGCCAACAGTGTGTGTGTGTGTGGGTGTGTGTGTGTCAGAGACAGGAGATTCCTCTGGCTCATTAATCTACCTTAGTCATGGTTCCATTCACTGACGCTATCCTCAGAGTTTTGCTTTATTTCTGGTGATGCTCCTGTCAGGGTTTCTATGAGGCCTATTTTTAGGCTCCATAACAGACACCATGTAACAACAGATTTATTCATATCACGTGACGCCACACATCCCCTTCAAAATGATTAGTGATTACCTCATGGATTAAAAACAGAATGACATTCCAAAATACTGACTCAGTACTGATTCAAAATTGGAGTGAACTTTTTCTCTGTTTTGGTGTTTATTTGCTCAAATTTAGTCGTAAAATGTTAATCGGCAAACATTATTAACCTCCTGACGCATTTGAGTACACAATGCTGGTTTTTTTATTTGCTTAAAGAAGAATTTGTCTTGCCATAAGGAAAATAGTGCAATCTAATGTTTGCTTTGATTGCTGTAGATGGCATAGATGTCTTATTTATTCTGCCTGTAGATGGCAGCAAACCATTCTCAGCTCCCCAGATGCAAACTAAAGCCTATTCCATTCTTCATTGAGAGATCCCAGACAATCCTGTATGTTTCTATGTTTTTATCTATTAAGTTTCTTTAAAAATTCAAGCAATGATTTACATGAAAACTTACAGATTAACACTTAAACTGTGGAGGTGTGAGTATGGTTGTTCTGGTTGTGTGACTGTTGTCCTGATGCTGTATTTACAGTCTGATTTAGTCTAGAGGAGGCTTTATTGTGGCAGTCGTTTCCTTGTCTGAGTGGGTACCTCAGCCACTCACCAGGAAACTGGTATTCCTTCCTCTATCTACGATCCCTCCTAGCCTAATAAACACTCCACTACCTGCAATCCTCTTGTTTGTGAACTGTTTTTAACTCACCTCCCTTTTTTTTTTTTTCTTGCTTCTGGTCCACACCTCCCCTTCCTGTCTCCTGTGTCTGCAGTAGAGTGATGGTGTGCTGTGGTCTCCCCACTCAGAGGAATAATATCAGTGGTGTGGGAAAGGTCCAACCTCACATGTCCTGTGCGGCTGAAGGAAGGCTGTGTGAGGTCAGACCTATCCCACACGGCTCGTATTCTTCCCATCCACGAGACCAGCGGCCTGCCATCCCCCTTCCATCCTCTTCCCCTTCCTCCTCTCACCATCATTAATCCAATGAAAATGTTCATGCCTTGATTTTCATCCGTGTATTGATATTGTGTTTGCTAATGTCCACTCTGGGAATACTGCATGCATGATGGTCAGTGTAAGTATTTGTCTGCTTTCGTTTGTGACTGCTTGTGATAAAAATTTTTAAAAAACAACAACTCACTTTTGGTTGGCATGGGCTTCATGTGTTTGTGTGTCTATGTGGGGTTGTTCTTTTATAGACAAGGCCATATCTGTGGTCACTTTGGTATGAGGTTTGCTCTTCTCTCACTCAGAATGGGCTCAACGGGCTTCATCTGGCCTCCAAAGAAGGCCATGTCAAAATGGTGCTGGAGTTACTCCATAATGGAATTGTACTGGAGACCACAACAAAGGTAAAACCGCCATCACATCCTCTGGAGATCACTGATGCTGATACGTTCTGTTGCTAGCCATGCCAAAATAAACTTCTACTTATAATGTCAAGCCACAATGCACCGGTTGGATTAAATGACATGCGTTGTGTTTTATTATTAGGTGATCATATGTGGATTGTTTTACTTTTGGACCGAGCCAGGCTTGTGGTTTCCTTTATTCTGTTTTCTAAACCAAGCTACCAGTTTAGGATGAGTCCTATCTGAGTCAGTGTCCCATGTATGTGTCTGCTAGAAATCTTAAAATGGTATTTTTCCAAATGTGATTCTCTTAGTATTAAAATCGTGTCTTTAACTTTGCGTTTTTGATTCTTTACTAATCTCTGTGAGTGGTCCTCACCACTGTGTGCTCTTGGTTTCTTGTCTGAGCAGAAGGGGAACACAGCCCTTCATATTGCAGCCCTGGCGGGGCAGGAGCAGGTGGTCACAGAGCTGGTTAACTATGGGGCCAATGTCAACGCTCAGTCCCAGGTAAGAGCCAGTGCTGCTCTCCCTGTAGGTGATGGCAGCACACACTGTGTGTATTTTAATGTGTACCACTCTTCCATCTGTTAATGTGTCTTTGTTCCTATATCTGTGTGTTGGTGTTTTCTCTCTGTACATCCATGTGTGTGCATCTGTCTTACTATCTGTTTGCTGTCGCCGCTGTGTGTGCGTCTGCTGTGCATCTCTCTGAGACAGAAAGGTTTCTCTCCACTCTACATGGCTGCACAAGAAAACCATCTAGAGGTTGTGAAGTTTCTTCTGGAGAACGGAGCCAATCAGAGCATTCCAACTGAGGTACGGGAGAACTGAGAGAAGTTTTCAAAGACGGATCTCCCGATCCCATTCTTTGCTGCACCAGACTCGCTGTGTTCACCTCCTCTTTCCTGCTCATGAGCGTCTCTCCTCATTTCCCATCCGTGAGTCAACCAGGCTTTCTAATGCTCTCGTGTGCTGCAGGATGGATTTACTCCCCTCGCCGTGGCTCTTCAGCAGGGACATGAGAACGTCGTGGCCCTGCTCATTAACTATGGTACCAAGGGAAAGGTCCGCCTCCCTGCACTGCACATTGCAGCGCGCAACGACGACACTCGCACAGCCGCAGTGCTTCTGCAGAACGACCCCAATCCTGATGTGCTCAGCAAGGTACGCATTTGTCTGAGTGGAGATACAGATGTATGACTTATGTCCTTAATTCCTCAAATGCAAGGATAATGAGAATGACATGTACTCACTCTAATGTGTCCCAGCAGACGGGATTCACACCCCTCCACATTGCTGCACACTATGAAAACTTGAATGTAGCTCAACTGCTGCTAAATAGAGGAGCCAATGTCAACTTCACCCCCAAGGTATGATTAAGTAATGTTATTGGGAGGTTTATCACCATCGTTGTTGTGAGTTTTCCTTGTGGGTGCCTGTGTAAGCACATTTACTTTCCCTCCAGAATGGTATCACTCCTCTGCACATTGCGTCCAGACGGGGGAATGTGATTATGGTCCGGCTTCTTCTGGACAGAGGTGCTCAGATTGATGCCAAGACCAAGGTGCAGCAGATGTCTTTCCTACCATTTCACTCAGCAGTTGGTTGTTGCACTATTTTTGTAATTTGACGCGCCTTTAGTTAAATCACTAACACTCCTCTCTCCAGGATGAGCTCACTCCTCTGCACTGCGCAGCCAGAAATGGTCACGTCAGAATTATCGAGATTCTTCTGGACCACGGCGCACCCATTCAGGCAAAGACAAAGGTAACCCACTACGATGAACTTAAAACAGTCCGGTTTGATAATGAATGCAAATCATTGAGTTGCTCTCATTAAATAGAAGTGAAATATTGTCAATTGTCAGTCAAATAAATCATCTCTCCTCCAACAAACCATTGCCTTCCCAAGAAAGTCAACAATTTCTGTGTTTCGCAGAATGGTCTGTCTCCAATCCACATGGCAGCGCAGGGGGATCACATGGATTGTGTAAAACAGCTCCTGCAATACAATGCAGAGATTGATGACATCACACTTGACCACCTTACCCCCCTGCATGTGGCAGCACACTGTGGCCACCACCGCATGGCCAAAGTACTGCTGGACAAAGGGGCCAAACCCAACTCTCGGGCACTGGTGAGCAAAAAACCCACACTTACACCAACATGCACAAGATTGTTTTTTATCATATCAGGTGTTGCTGTTAATCTTTGCATCAATAATTGTGCTGTTGTTGTTTTTCAGAATGGCTTTACTCCTTTGCATATCGCCTGTAAAAAGAACCACTTGCGTGTGATGGACCTTCTGCTGAAACACGCTGCATCTTTAGAGGCTGTAACTGAGGTGAGGGTACGGGAAACAAAGGCTGATGGCGACAGCTCATAGCTGAATTTATTTACAATGTTCCATGTCCTCCGTTGAACAGTCTGGTCTCACCCCGTTGCACGTGGCATCATTTATGGGTCATCTCAACATTGTGAAGATCCTGCTGCAAAAGGGAGCTTCCCCCAGTGCCTCCAATGTGGTGGGTTTTCTCGTAGAATCTCCAGATTACAGCTTTGTACCAGTGATGGTATTAATTATCCGAGTGTGAACTCTGAGATTGTCTTTTCTGTATGACCAGAAAGTGGAGACTCCTCTCCATATGGCATCACGGGCGGGGCACTATGAGGTGGCAGAGTTTTTAATAGAGAACGCTGCACCGGTGGATGCAAAGGCCAAGGTAGAGTTTTCATAAACACAATCCATGTAGTCGTGTAAAAAGATGTAGACTTTCAAAGTATAAAGGTGTAAAAGCAGAGACAGACCTGTTCCAATTTGCACATTCTCTTACACACCACATCGTCATCTCACTGTTAACGAAACAAGTGATCTTAGCAGAAAAGCTGGTTAAACTAATTACCTAGTCATTTGAAAAGACGTTTTGAAAGAGGTATTTTATGGATTTTTAATTACTCTCCCCTTCCTTGTCAGGATGACCAAACTCCGCTGCATTGTGCTGCTCGAATGGGCCACAAGGAGCTAGTGAAGCTATTGCTGGAGCACAAAGCCAGTCCCAACTCTACCACCACAGCAGGCCACACTCCCTTACACATCGCCGCCCGGGAAGGCCATGTGCAAACTGTACGCATCCTCCTCGACATGGAGGCTCAGCAGACCAAGATGACCAAGGTTAACCCTTCCTGCATCCCCTTCACTGACCTCACTCTTTTTCTTGAAATTATGTCCAAAGAGTAATAAGCCAACCTGACATTGTGTCCACCTCCTCACTGGCTTTTGCAGAAAGGTTTCACTCCGCTTCACGTGGCCTCAAAGTATGGAAAAGTTGATGTAGCGGAGCTGTTGTTGGAGAGAGGCGCTAACCCCAATGCTGCTGGGAAGGTAATAAAAACATTGAAGACATGACTGTATTGAGTAAAAAGATGAATCATGCTTTGTTCGACAGTCTGATGAGCCTGCGCTTCTGTTTCAGCAGAATGGCCTGACTCCGCTGCATGTTGCTGTGCATCACAACAACCTGGATGTTGTCAACTTGCTCGTTAGCAAAGGCGGGTCTCCACATAGCGCAGCCAGGGTAAATAAGAATTCCAAGTACCCAATATACTGTATGTCATGCTATGGAAATAATTTTGCAACCACAATCTTGTCTGTGCACCAGAATGGCTACACTGCCCTCCACATAGCATCTAAGCAGAACCAAGTGGAGGTAGCTAACAGCCTGCTGCAGTATGGAGCTTCAGCAAACGCTGAATCGCTACAAGGAGTCACACCTCTCCACCTGGCCTCGCAGGAAGGAAGGCCAGACATGGTCTCCCTGCTCATCTCCAAGCAGGCCAATGTCAACCTCGGAAACAAGGCAAGAAACCGTAGACATTTAGAATGTGGCTGAAGGGTTATTTGATCCTTTTAAACTGAAAGTCTTGTGTAATTTGAGTTTCCTGTGGTACAAGTCTGATGAATTTTACCTTCTCTTTGCCTCCAGAGTGGATTAACTGCTTTGCATTTAGTAGCACAGGAAGGACATGTCAGCATCGCAGATATCTTGGTGAAGCAAGGCGCTTCAGTCTACTCTGCCACACGGGTAAGACCTCATCAGTCCTATGGGAAACAGTCGGTGAAAACTTTGGAATTATTTGTGTTGAGAGAGCTTCACCTAAGAAAAAAGGTTATTAAGACACTAAAGTTCACAAACAAAATATAAATATTTTTCATACTTTTCTTTACTTTACCCGTTAGATGGGTTACACTCCACTTCATGTCGCATGTCACTATGGAAACATCAAGATGGTTAAATTCCTCCTCCAGCAAAAGGCCAACGTCAACAGCAAAACAAGGGTGAGTTTAGGAAATACATACATACATACATATCAGCTTCACTACATAATACCGTGAAAATCATTTTCTGAGATGAGTTTTAGATGTAATGCAGGGCCTGAATGAGTAAGAATCTGTTCAATGTTAGGATTCTGCTTTCCCTGCAGCTCGGTTACACTCCACTCCACCAGGCGGCGCAGCAGGGTCACACAGACATTGTGACACTGTTGCTGAAGCATGGAGCTCAACCCAACGAGATAACAACAGTGAGCATCGGCTAACCTCCCATCTCTCTGAAAGTGATCCATAAAGTTTTTTATGAAGTGATCTGAATGATCTGCTCTTCTCTGTCTGACAGAATGGCTCTTCAGCCCTGGCCATCGCTAAGAGATTGGGCTACATCTCTGTGATTGATGTCCTAAAGCTTGTGACTGAGGAAACGGTTTCCATGGTGAGAGGTTCAGAAAAGCTGCTATGCCCTCAGGATGCAGTGCTGGTGTTATGTGATCATGAGAATCACATGGAAATACCACTACAGTTTGTTGTGTCTGTAACGTGTTCCTTCTGTGTCCTGCAGACAACCACAGAGAAACATCGCATGAGTTTCCCAGAAACAGTGGATGAGATACTAGACGTGTCTGAGGATGAAGGTAGAGCATTGAAATGATAAATCACATAGTACTAGGACCGCCATGAAGTTCTATATAAATATAACTTTCTTTTTGCCAGTGATTTTATCATGGTCTTGTCAATATTCAATTTTTTTCCACTGCTTTTTGTTTTGCCTTTTTTTAGGAATTGCACAGCTAACGTTAGGTATGACTGTCTCTTTCCTTCTCTGTGCTGCGGTCACAGGTTGTTGTGGTGACGTTTGTGGTTCCATTTCAAGCTTCTTCTCTTCATCTTTGGCTTCTTTAACTACTTCCTCTCTAGACCCTTTTAAGCCGAGTTCACACATACAGGTAAATCTCGGCTTACGTCATTAATTGGTTCCAGGAGACACAACCTAAGTCGAAGAACAACGTAAGACAAATTAAGTTGTCTCCAGGCTAAACCGAAGATCATCATTGTCAGTTCTGTACTGTACTTTATGAATGCATTTTCAATAATAAAACACATATTTAATAAAATGTTATTTTTTTAATACAGTACAGAAAAACATTGCCGTCTCCTACGTTGCCGTCTCGTCTTCAGCTGCTGCTACAGGCCAGTGACGCTGGTGAGGCACTGACGTTAAAGTCAGTTTCACGAGTTAACCAGAGTGGCATATTTGCCATTTAATTAGCAGTCTGACGTTAAAAACTTTAATTTTACCATTCCAATATTTGTGGTGGACACACGCAAAGTGGAGTCGATGGTTTTTTCTCTTTTTTTTTGTTTTTTTCAAACCGACGTGTAATCAAAAACGACGTAACTCAAAACAACGTCAGCCGAGGTGTTACCTGTAGTGCCCTGAAGTAAGCAGGCATTGCTGTTTAATATTTGGTGAAACAACTCTTCAAAATCTGCTCCACTTTATTTTAATGGGACGCCAGAGATTCTGAAGCAAAAGAGACGTTACTTGTGACACGGCAGTATCTGTCTCCAGCAGACGGTGTCAACCCTTTTACACAGATGCTGTTACAGCTCTGCTTAAAGCAGAGCAATACCTTCTGCTCATTTGTTCCATACAGAATGACAGAGAACTGCTGCTTTCAATAGGCTGTGTAAAAGGGTCTCAATCTCTCTCTCTCGCTCTCGATACTGTTGCTCACTGCTATGGTGTTTCTGACTGGCATGCACCCATATCTAGAACCACAGTGGCTCTACAATAACACCCTCCATTCTCTCTCTCATTCACGTTCCTGGTGCCTTTTTTCCCTCCGTGCTATGACATCAGTTCCTGCTTTTACAGTTAAAACCACAGCTTGTTTTTTAATATCAGCTTTTATTACCATTCATCCATCCATCTTCTTGAAGATGAGATGACCATAATCGTCTCGTCTTCAGCCACTTTTCATGTTTTGCGGGTCACGGGTGTTGCTGGCGATGATCCCAGCTGGCTGTGGGCGTACACCTCAGACGTGTTGCCAGTGCATCGCAGGGCCTATTATTACTGATGTCCAAAACATCTGTGTTTAAGTCCATGTCTGTGAGTCTAAGCAGGAAGAAGTCCAGTCATCCTAAGTGTCTTTCTACAGTGTGTCTGTATTCAAACCCGTCTACATTGTTGCCTTAATTTATGTACAGCATCATTTTTCTGTGTTTTGTGTTCTTGCCATGTGGACTGGGTTAGACAGGCTAATATATGTTGCCATTAACATAGGATCACATGCGTGGCTGTATTTGCAAGCACATTATCACCCCACTGCGATTACGGAAGCTTAAAATAACTTTGTGCTGGTATATTTTCACTTGTACTCACAGTTTTCACAGAGTTTCAGGCAGACAGACAACTACTTTCTGCTAAAGATTTCTAGAAGCCCAAAGTTTATTTCCTTTCTGAAACTAAAAAGAGGCAAATCAGAAATTAGCCCATGAACATGTGTGTTCAGCAGCTGAACGGATTTTATTTATCCTTTGGGAGGCACTAACAAATATGCCACAGGACATAATTTCATGATATTTTTAGTTGCTTGATAGTTCAATCGACAGATTTTCCCTGAGGCTCTAAATATAGACCTTGGCGAAGCTGCCGTCTCATATCCGGAATGGTAAACAGATATTAGTATGTTATCTGATGTGTACACATGATGTGTGATAGAAGAGTTTCAGCCAAAATGAAAGGGAAGGTGTGCAAAACTGTAGTGAGATCAGCGATTTTGTTTGGTCTAAGTGTGTATTAACCTGAAGACAGTACAGTAGGAACATGACGGTCCTTATATGAACCTGTGGGAAGTAGCAGAGACGTGGTGTGATAACATTGGGCTGCGTGCAGACACTCTCTCACACAAGCTGGACTGATACAGTCATAAATAGTACACAGAGGGAAGAATCACTGTTGTTGCGGATGAACTCTTGAAAATGACGCATGTTTTTGGGGGTAAGTAAAAACAAACTCATCTGCTTACATTGAGATGTGATTTCCATTCGTAGGACGGCAGAGAGCAGCTTGTGTTCGTGTGTTTGTGGTCACAGTGGGCTGATGCTGTTGTGATTCTTTGTGTCATGTGTGTTCTGGTGCACTAAAATATACTGA
Source organism: Antennarius striatus (assembly GCF_040054535.1). Classification (NCBI taxonomy): domain Eukaryota; kingdom Metazoa; phylum Chordata; class Actinopteri; order Lophiiformes; family Antennariidae; genus Antennarius; species Antennarius striatus. Next base: position 21,921,350 of record NC_090778.1, read on the forward strand.
AGCTTCTTTTTTTTTTTTTTTCTTCATTTTTTACCGAACAACAAATCTTCCAAAATGAGATTATGCTGATGCATGCTGTCCTCTGTAATGGTGCAACACGCTAATCTGTGACACTGGACAGCGTGTTTCGTTGGGACTCACCAGCCCACCTCACTGCTGCTACAGTTGTATGTTGTGTTATGTCTGTTTTCTAAAGTGCACATTCATTTTGTTGTCATTGACTAACATTAAAAAGGTTATCTGACAGGCTTTCATCACTAATCACAACTCATCTCATCAATCTAACCCCTAAACCACAGAGCTCCTAAATGTTGTCTTATGTTCTGTAACCCTTCCTGTTAACCATCTTGTTCTTTTCTTTCTCTTTCTCTTGTGCTGTTTCACCAACCTGACCTCGGTCTGTTCGCTCTCTTTGGCATGTTGTTCTCTGAAGGAGAGGAGCTCTTGGGGACAGAAGGGGCCAGGTACATGAAGATGGATGACATGAAAGACCATGATGACGATTTCCTCTCCCCCAAGAAATCACTGGAGTACGAGAGAGGGCTGGGCACAGCGTAAGGGGGGCTGGTTGGGGGAAGCAGGCGAGAGAGCCAAGCTGGTGGTCACAAGTTATATAGGTGGATGGATAAGAAGGGGATGCACTATAGACACTCACTAAACACCAGGGATGAACACTTGGGAGGAGATGCAATGAAATTTCCTCCATCTGATTTGTGCTTTGCTCTTTTTGTACAACAGGAATTACTCACCAGCCATTCCAAGAATACCTCGAGTCTCTCCAGAAACCGTTATCCTAAAAGAACATGAGATAGATCAGGTACTGTACATAAAGGCATAACAGATAATACAGAGAATGATACTGCAGATTAGTGTTGCACTAAAGGACATGATACAGTGATACCGGAATGTTTATTCCCTATGATTGATCATATTCCACTGCACCGGATCCACAATGCCACTTAGATTCAGTCAATAGACCTTCTTTAACTAGATTGCAATACAAAAATTGGTTCCCCTAAAAGTCAACATCCACTTATCCTTTTGAAGCCCACCAGATCTCACCATCTTCACGAGCTGGAAAACGTTTGCCCAGGGATCACTGAACAAAAATGAACTGCATTTCATGGTATTCATAAGCAGATGGTTGCTGCTTAAAGAGCTAGAAAGTATGTGAGCCAATTACAAGTTCCATACAGAGGATTGTGTATTGTCAACATGTCTTGATCTAAATTATTTTCTCTTTTTTTGTCTTTGAAATATTAGAATTGATATAGAATAGAACTGTTATTTTGAGAATATCAACACTTGTCTTTCTGTCTGTTGCAGCAACACACTCCACTTCCTCTGCCCAAGGAATACGATGAGGACTCCCTAATTCCCAGCAGCCCAGCGACAGAGACTTCGGATAATGTCAGCCCGGTTGCCAGTCCCATTCACACGGGGTCAGCAGAAGAGCTTCATTGAACCTGATCTTCATTTACTGGGATCTGGCCTCTTACGTGATGTTTTGACCCAATTACAGGTTCCTGGTGAGCTTCATGGTAGATGCTCGAGGCGGCTCGATGCGAGGCAGCAGGCATAACGGTCTGCGTGTCATCATACCCCCGCGAACGTGTGCGGCACCCACCCGCATCACTTGCCGCCTGGTGAAGCCGCAGAAGCTGACCAGCCCCCCTCCGCTGGTGGAGGGAGAGGGGCTGGCCAGCAGGATCATCTCCCTGGGTCCAGCTAGCATGCAGTTCTTGGGGTGAGGAATCGTGTGAAACTATAATTTTTCCAACCTTAAAATGCACAAAAATGTTTAACATCTTAATAATTTCTATTTGTTCATTTTTTTTCCCGCTTTGTGCGACAGTCCAGTGATAGTGGAGATCCCTCATTTTGCCGCTCTGAGTCGTGGTGATCGGGAACTTGTGGTGCTAAGGAGTGAGAATGGCTCAGTCTGGAAAGAACATCGCAATCGCTATGGTGACGAGGTGCTAGAAACTATTCTCAACGGAATGGACGAAGGTAAGAAATGTGTCAACTTTAGGTTCGACCTCAACTTTATCACTGGAAAGTATCACTTCCTTCATCTATCATCTAAATGCTCTCTGATCTCCTTAGAATTAGAAAGTCAAGAGGAGCTTGGGAAAAAGAGAATCCGTCGAATCATCTCCACCGACTTCCCCCTTTATTTCGCTGTTGTATCACGAGTCCAACAAGAGAGTGACCTGATCGGGCCAGAGGGAGGGTCGCTGACAAGTAAACTGGTGCCAATGGTCCAGGCCACCTTTCCTGAGACGGCAGTCACCAAACGAGTCCGCCTGGGGCTCCAGGTGAGATGGGAGGATGAGAAGGAAGGAGAAGAAAGACAGAATCGTTAATGCCTGAGTTGCCTGGATAAAAAGCATGTTGGCTGAACTATTTATCATGGGATGATATGTTGATAACAATGTTTGTGTCAATTTACCCTCATTTAGTTTCCTGCTGCTTGTTCATTTTTCTTTTTGCATTTTGAGAAGACCTTTATTTCTTGTAGTGCATGCACTCTGCACCTTTAGACAGCTGAGGACTGCTCATTAATTTGATGTATTTTTTTGTTCATTATATCTTCATTGTTATCCCTTTCAATAATGTATTTACATAATGTCAAATCTCCATATTTAGTATGTTAAATGCATTCATTTAATATACTTAAGTACAGTCACTCAAATATTACTTGATAGGAAATCTACTAAAATCATATTATAGTCAAGAAAGTTTGAGATTAAGAATTATTGAGTGATATAAATTTTAGGAAAGGAAAGGAGGATTGCCTGAGATTATAGCCTCCTTTATATGTACAATATGTCAGGTCTTCAGTTTTTCTCAAACATACACCAAAGACCATAAAAATATTTTCTGGCACACTGTATTATGCTCAGATATATAGTAAATCTATTTTTGTGAGAGCAGGTTTTTTAGGATCCTATGAAGGAAAATTCACAATTTATCACATGAAATCAACTTTCCTTCCACAATAATTTAGGTCTTTTTTAAAGTCTTGCCATCAAATTGAGAAATTCATTATAATATAACAGGTTATTTAGTATCTGTTTGTTGAAAAATCAGAACATTTGTGCTTGAGATTTTTTTAGTATGGTTAATTTGAAGATTATGCTCTGAAGCCAGCAATTTATTTGACAGTAATAAGATTATATTTATTTTGGCAATGGAATTCTTTAGATGCATTTATAAACATCTATTAGTTTACTAAAAGATGAATTAGATTTCATATTCTCTTTCTTTAAAAATCTTTGCAACTGAATTTTTTTGCATGCCATTTTCTGACTGGATTTTGACTTTCACAGGTTGTGTTTCTGTTGTTATTGCATGTCTATTGCATTGATTCTAATGTTGTTATTTCAGTACTGAAATAGCAAACTTTCATTAGATGGAAATTTGTCATGTAATTCCAGTGTTTTCAGTAACCAAAGTAAGTTAGTTACAGAGTGGACCTTCTATTGCATGGTTTTAGACATGAAATAATTTATATTGAGATAAATATGCTATGTAAACTAACACATGGTCCTAATATAGTGTTAGATAAACATATCTAATGTATCTTTTGAACTAATATACTGAAGTAATGCCATGAATGGCTTTATGAAAAATTACAGTGCCTTTTTGTTTGATATCCATTATGATTGTAAGAGCCTCATGTTAACAAATTTTTTTACATTTTTCAATAAAAATGTTTTATTAAATCCTACAAAAAGTTGTGTTGATATTGTCTTTCTAAAATATTGTTTTTAAAGAGGAGATATTTAATTCACGGTGAATTCCTTCTCTCTTTCTTTTTGACTTTTAATTTTTCTCTTTTCTGTTTTCCTATCCTTTACCCTCATTTCTTTATTCATTGCTCGATCATCAAATTCCCATTTTATCACGTTATCCCTGCATCTACTCCTAATCTACATAAATTCCACATACATTTCCCACTTTTGTCCATTTTTCCTCTTTTCTGTCATCAAACCCATGCTCACATTCCGGACCCCTTTCCTACATCTTTTACCTGCAAATTCAGGCTCAGCCAGTTCCAGATGAGCTGGTAGCAAAGCTGCTGGGTAATCAGGCAAACTTTAGCCCTGTGGTAACTGTGGAGCCTCGGCGGCGCAAGTTTCACCGACCGATCGGTCTACGTATACCCCTGCCCCCATCCTGGAAGGAAAGCCCCCGTGACTCAGGGGAGGGCGACACAACCAGCCTACGTCTCCTTTGCTCTGTAATAGGTAATGCATGCCGTGACTAGGGGTTGTATATATGGGTGATTAGGAGTGTGAGCTTTAATGTCGAGGGAAAATGATTTACGGGAGAACTGGTCAGAGTGCTGGTTTGTGGTGGAAGATAGTTGATGGTAATTTTGAACACTTTCCTTGAGACTTCTTTTCCTCAACCTTTTTAATGAGATAGCTTAACCCGTTAGTCCATCTCTCAACCTGTCTGATTCCTAGGAGGCACAGCTCCAGCCCAATGGGAAGACATTACTGGTACCACCAAGCTTTTGTACGCCAATGACTGCGCCAGTTTCACAACCAATGTTTCGGCACGGTAAGTTCAGTTAACGTGTGGTATACCAACCATTACACCATAAAACTAAGGATGATCTCTGTCTCAACTGATTTAAAGTATAGTGTGATCAGGTGTTACTGTTTCCTCTCAGATTCTGGCTCGCAGACTGTCCTCGGACAGCTGAGGCTGTCTCCTTCTCCAACCTGCTGTACAGAGAGCTGTCAGCTGTACCCTACATGGCCAAGTTTGTGGTGTTTGCGAAGATGAATGAGTTGCGTGAGGGCCGTCTACGCTGCTACTGTATGACCGATGATAAAATGGATAAAACCCTGGAACAACATGAGAACTTCACAGAGGTGGCTCGAAGCAGAGACATAGAGGTCAGAATGGGGGCTTGTGCACCATAGGCGTTACTGGAGCTTTCTGTTGTGTATTCCTAAATCCAGTGTGAAATGCATCACGCAGTACCTGAAGTTCATCAAACACAACTTCCTCCCTCTTTGGTTCACTCTAGTCGTGTCTTGCAGGTGATGGAGGGAATGCCGCTTCACCTGGAGTGTTCTGGGAATCTTGTACCAGTGAGGAAGGCCACCCAACAGCCTCGTTGCTTTAGCTTCCAGGCCTTCAGAGATAACCGGCTTCCTGTCTCTGTTAAGGTGTGTTTAGTGTTCTCTTACTAATTTTTTAAAATTTTGATTCTTCACAATTTAATGCTACGCTACCAGCTCTGTCCCAAATCTGTATGCTATATGTTTCTTGTGTTTGGGTTTCCAAGGTGAGAGACAGCAGTAAAGACCACACCGGATTTCTGTCTTTCCTGCGCAAGTCCACGAAATATGAGGACAGCCAACATGTGCTCTGTAACCTCAACATTACAATGCCTCCATGTATCAAGGTAAAGTCCTCAATTATTTTACGTAGTCAAAATGTTGTGTGTCATTTCCCCCTGTTGTGATGGACTTCAGAGTTGTTTGCTTCTGCTAGCAGGTAGTTGGGAGCGAAGACCGGAGGCGAACCCTAACCCCACTGGCGTTAAGAGAAAGATACAGTGCCCTAAATGAACCTGCAATGGGTATGACTTTCATTGTTCTATCATATGTTTATTTTCTTATGATGATATGATGGTCTAAGGCAGTGCATGAAAGCTAGCATGTGTTCATCGAACTGAGTCGGGCGTTAAACTGTCTCCTCTGGTTGTGCAGCCTCAATGAGTGCCATGGAGAGGACAGAGCTGAAGATGGCTGTGATTGCAGAGCAGTTGGGACTGAGCTGGGCTGGTAAATGAACCTGAACATACAGTATCTATTTTTAGATGCTGAAAGCCTTCCATGTTTACCTTATGTCTGACAAGCTTGTCTGTCTTGCAGCAAATTAAGCTGTTATAAAATGGCAACCAGTCAACAAAATTAATACTTTTCTGTTAACCTGCCAAGAGGCCTCGCTGCTTGACAGACATTATTCTGCCTCTCTGATGTAGAACACCATCTCAGGATTGTGCACATAACGACGTGACTCCGATGAGAAATTATATAAACACTCCCCTTGTTTGCTAGCTTTTCTCTGACTCGTTTTTTGCAGAATTGGCACGCGAACTTCAGCTGAGTGTAGATGACATCAATAAGATCCGTGTGGAGAATCCCAACTCGCTGCTGGAGCAGAGCTCCGCGCTGCTCAATCTTTGGGCTACACGTGAAGGCAAGAGGGCAAAGAGTGAGTGTGAGATCTGACATTAGTGTGGCTTTTTTCATCCTCTTGTGTCTTCATCTATGCTTCTGGTATCACTGTTTGTCCTGGGAACCCCTAGTCTCATTCTATTTTTGTTTTGTGTCTCTCCTCCATGCATCTACCGTGCAGTGGAGAGCTTGTATGCAGCCCTTAAAAGCATTGACCGTATGGACATAGTCAACATGCTGGAGGGTCAGCCTCCCCAGCCAGTGAGACAATCCCGTGATTTCAGCAGACGCCGACACAATGAGAGAGAGCACCTCTCCCCTGGTATGACCAATGGTGAGTTGTCTTTCCCATATCCCACATCGAACGCCTCCCCTGTTTCCCTTTGGTCTTGACTGAGCCACCCTTCCAGTAGACATCGCTCCTCTTTCCCAAAAACCCTCTGGAGGTTAAATGGAATTCCCTGTGCAAGCTTTCTGTTGAACTCTTTCTTGTTTTCTCCCTGGGGTGCTGCTGTGAGTGAATGTTGCCACATGCTTTAAACTTTTGCAGGACTTCATCTCAGCATCTGAGGGACTCAGGACACTCCTACTGTACTGAACCTCTAGTGCACCTGTGTATTCCTTCAGTGTAATGAATTAAAGAGTGAAGTACGCAAAAACACAATTATCTACATTTTGTAGGAACCAGGCATTTAGACAAACTTGAAATTATGAAATGACGTAATTATGAAATTTATGACTATGAAATTAAATAAAGTTATAGTACTTTAATTCATATTCTAACTTTTGACATTGTTATTTTAATTATGTAGAGACCTTTCACTGCTCATTATTAATTTGGAAACATTTTAGTGTGATATGTCGTCATACATGATGCAGATTATAATGTGAGCATAGACTAGTTTAACTGGCCATTACTTTTCCTCCTTTTCCTCATGGCTTCCTTCACACATGCATACCTTACATCTTATTGACTCTATTTTCACCTTGGGGCTCCTGTGACCTCCCCTCTCACTGGAACTGGCTTCACTTCTCTGTATTGAGTGCTGCTGATGAGTGAGTCCAACAGGTGACAGGTCCTATTCTGTGGAAAATGGAACAATCCTCTCAGATGTAACAATGCATATGAATACGACCATGAGGGTGAAAGGGTGAAAGGGAAAACATTCAGATCACAGCTGCTGTGAATCTGATAACCATGTGTCTGTCTATATGTCCTGCTACCTGCCTCCCAAAGGCTGTCCTTGCTTTAATGGCACCTTCAATACAATATAGAATACTTCCTTTTCAAGCATTGACTTACTGTCTCAAGTAGAGTACAACCTAAAGGCGCAGTGACCAAAGGAGACATTTGAAATAATGAAAAAATAAGTATCAGACAATAAAATGGCCAGATACTAGAGAAATAATCCATTAAATTAACATTTTAGCAATGCAGAGTATATTTGGGAATTCTTAAAAAAAACTGGATATATCCATCAGGCCACACTTACGCAATAAGTGGATTTTTACATTTCTTTGTGCATTTGATTTATTGATTTATTTTTTTTAAAAACAAAACATCTGTATTTCTCTTTAAAATGTTTTTTCATTTCATAATTAAAGAATAGTTTGACTGTTTTGAAAATGTGCTCATTCATTATATTGATAAAAGTTAGGTGAGAAGGTTTGGTACAGCTTTCATGTAAAATAAATATGAAGCAATACGTATATAGCTGGTTAAATTAGCTTAGCATAAAGGCTGGGAAACGGGGAGAAACAGCTATCGCATCCTGGGGCTGTTTTTTCTTAAAGTCACTGGTTTTATGGGAAGAAGTCACTATGTTCAGCAAAGGAATTTATGTTTTTACACTTTACATTTTTATTTTATTGTAAGATAAATAGACATATTTTACAATGTTAATAATGAGGTGCTGGTTTTTCTCACCTTTTGGACTTGCTGTTTTTCCCTGTTTCCACTCTTTTATTACTAAGCTCAGCTAACTGATTGCCAGCATCAACTTCATACTAAACGTGGAGCAGGACATGAATTTCCAGTTCAATCCACCCTGTAAAAGACACCCATTGTTGTTACTGAAATGGTTTCTTTAGTTGAGCAAATTCACAGAAAATGCGGAATTTTTAGATAAATAAATCGTGTTGAGGCCTCTGTTTTGTCTTTCTCTACCTTTACCTGCTTTCCTCTACATCTGCAGTGCCGTATGTTTCTTATCCATGTTCTTTAATAGTTCTAGTGCACCTCTTTAATAGGTAAACAGGGTTTATTCAAGACGATTAAAAGGTTAAAGGATGATACAATAGCTCAAGATAGAACATGGCCTCTCGTTTTAGACTGTTGTCAGCAGACATTTAAAGTCTCTCTGCCTGTAATTGCATGGGGAGCAGTTTGAGTTTATAGAGGTGATGTTGGTTCACTAAATGTCCTTTTGGGAGCCCTGTTTTCATTCCCTTTGAATCTGTCCCTCTGTTTGTGTTTCTTTGGACATGTCATCTGCAGCCTAGCCGTCCTCCTCTTCCTCCTTTTCACTCCTCTCCGAACACTGACCTCATGCTGACCTCATATTGACCTCTGACCCACATAGTTATCCTTTTATCCATTTTTTTTGCGACTAGTTGTGCATTTTTTAATTTTATTATCCTTGAAAACCTAACCATTTTAAGTGTCCGCCCTGTGACCAGTACCCCTCACACAGACTGTGTACTCAGCACCCACTGGGAGGGGGGAGGTGACCCTCATTCTCTCTTTCTCTCTCTGTTTCTGTATGTGATCATCACCAAATTTTATATTCTTATTCGTCTCTTACTGTCCTTTTCTTTTTGTTTTTCCCACTGTATCATTTCCCTCTTTTCCCATCCCTTCTTTCCCTGACTGCCTGCCTGTCTGCACGTGCATGAGGCTGACTTTCATCGCCCATTTCCCCCTGTGTTTGCATGAAAACACCGAAGTGAGGTCTCAGAAAAACGATGCTTGTTGAGACTCAAACAATGCATTGTCACAGGTTGCTGCATGACCGACAGACATATATCTCTGCATGGCATGCATGCTTAGAACGACCCCTGTCGGTTCCTCCTCTGTGATCTGTTCCATTGGGGGTGAAAAAAGGTCACAAACCTTTTTTTGTGAACACTGTTTATGCTCTGTTCATGTATGAATGCTGTAGTTTTATTTCTATATGTAAACATCTGATGGATTATTTTGTGCGATATGTTTTATGAGTGTTCACAAGAGTCTATGTAATATTGTTTCTGTGTATGTGTTGTACGTTTTATACTGTGGGTGTATTGAGTCTCTCATACACGTGTACCCATGATGTATGGGCAAGATGTTCACATTTCCATTACATTTATTTTAACGTGAACTTCTCAGCTATGTTTTTCTGTATTGGTGTTTTTCATTCTAGCGGTCAGGTGATCACACACATTTCTTATTCCACGGTCATCTCCTCCCTTGATGTCCTTCTTTCATTTATAAATCTCTTCTTTCACCGACATCTATTTACATGGAGAACCGATAAACCCACTCATCGTCCAATTCATGGCAACCAAAAACAAACAGATCTCCTGTTTTCTTTCATGTGACTCAGCAAAGCTCACTCACAGTGATCTTGGCTTCAGACCATGTTATAGAATAGATTTCATAGCATGGAGATTCACACTAAGCTGACAATACATACATTTAGATGAAAGACCAATGTGTTTGGATTCTTCTAAAAGAAACATTTTATTCACACACACACACACACGTTTACGTATAGCTTTTTCTTCTAAATGTATTTTACAATATAGTGAGAGGACCTGTACAAGGAGCTAGATATGGACTTTTTTTTTTTTTTTTTTAAATTTAAAACCCTTCCTGTTTTCTCTGTTGTTAACTAAACAAAGAAGAAACAATTTTAAAATAAATAAAAGTACAAACATTTATCAAATGTTTAAACAAGACATCAGAGCCTAAAAGAGAAAGGAGAAAGTAGGACAAGAGCTTCTTTGCTGCTCAGCATTGCAAATATATCCTGCACTCTCAGCAGTCCTCTACAGCAGCATTGCCAACCGTGGATCGAGTTACACCCTGCAGTTCACACCACATGAACACACATACAGTCTCTTTGCTTCACCCACACTGGCAAATTATTTAGACAAATTTTCACCTACCTCATTTATTTAGCATTTCCCAGTTTGGGATAGATAAAGTATATTTATCCATGACCAGGTTACATGACAGATACAAGGCAAACGGTTTTTTATTTCTTTTTGTACAACATGCACAACTATTTCAACAAAAATAAATACTGTACTCTAGATGCTGTGATATTTTGTGATACCATGCCAAATATCATTTTTTCCAAAAAAAACACACAAAAAAAACTTTGGTCCAAAATGTATTTATAGCAGTTGTAGGGGTGACCTGAGTCCAGAGAGAAATGATATACAGTTTTATCTATTACTTAAAATTGTCAATAAAACACTAAAATGTGACTTTCACAACAAAAGGATTATCATGTCTAGTGTACATGTTAGTGGAATCAACAGTACCGTTCCATATCTATATCTTGTGTTAGGTAGAAACGCATTCTAGTAAAAATATGATCAGTGACAACGCAAGTAGCTGTGTGAGCTGATGTGTTTGTGCACTTGTGTGTAAGGAGAGAATGGAACTGCCTGCATGCATGCCATACAGCCTGTCAACAGTATTAACCTGCCTGTTTTTGAACAGATTTGAACGCATGCATATCTGAGCGTGAGTGAATGTGTGACTGTATGAGACAGATAGTGAGGGAGTGTATAGCTGGCATGTGTGTTTGAGTGTGTTTCCCGGCGGAGACGGTAATCCCTGTCCATCTCCCTGCAGGTGGCAGACAGCAGAGCAGCAGCAGTCACTGCTGGGTTCCAAGCAGCCCGTCCGGTGTCTGTTGCTGCTGCCGCTGCTGCTCTCACCGCCAGCGCTGGCTGATCGAGCTTGACAAACCCTCTCCTAAAAGCTGCCCTTGCTCTTTGTCTTTAAGCTCCTCGCACTTCTATTTCGGCTCCTATTGTCTTGGCCTTCCCCACTCTTCTCCCCTTTGTTCCTTCAGCCTCCCCTACTCCTCCCATAGATTCCCAGCTCATGGGCAGGGGCGCTTACCCCCTCCCTGGGCCCCAGTGCTGTGGGGGGTGAGGTGGGGGAGCGAGGCGGGGGGGCCAGGTGTCAGTGTGCCTCTCTCTGTCTCGCTCCAGGTTATGGTCTCGCACAGGAAGAGCTTCTCTCACCGGCCTCCATGCAGTACAGCCTGCCCTCCCCGCTGGGTTCTGAGCCTTACTGGCAGGAAGTCTCCAGTCTGGACTGTGCCCCCATTGCCACCACAGAGGAAGACACCCTCATGGAGATGTCTGATGTGCAGGTGTGGCCCTCAGGCAACAGCCCTTCTCTGGTGCCTGTGGAGGACTCCTCGCTGGAGTGCAGCAATGCTGACGATTCGGAAGGTCTACTTGGGCTGCCGTACGGAAGTCTGGGTCGCCCCGCTAGCCAGGCCAGTGCAGCCAGTGGAGGGGGGAGGGTGTTGAGTGGCTCTATCGAACTACCCGAAGATGATTCTGAGATGGGCATTGACTCACTCAGCACTGCCACACCGGCCTCACTCGGAGGTACCATCGCTGGGATCAATCTTAACGGGCTTAACAATGGTCAGGGGTCAGAGGCAAGTTCAGAGGCATCAGCATTGACCAGTACGACTGGTGGAGATGGAGCTGGAGGAGGAGGAGGAGGAGATGGAAGGAGGACGGGCTCAGTGGAAGGGCTTTTTCTTGTTGCAGGACAGCAAAGGGTTTATGCTCGTCTGAGTGAGTCACCTGGTCTGAGCTGTGTTGCAGATCGGAATGGAGACAGGTAAGAGAGTCTTCTGTCACTGGCAGAGAGAGTTCACAATCATAATTAGATTAACAGAGCAGAAGTGACAAACAGATCTGTGCTAACATCTCATTAAGCTCCATTTCTACATTGATCTATTCTCTTCCCCCAGGTCAGGTAATGGAAATGGAGGTGGTGGAGGGTCTTTCCTCTCGTATCTACAGGAACAGACAAGCCCAGGATGGATCCCTGTCACCGACCCCACACAGGCCTGGGTGGGCAGTCAGCCTAAAACCAGGCAGGCGATGGACACAATGATGTCATCAGTGTGTAATGCTGTGGATGGAGCCCAGACCCATGTATCCCAGGAGGCCTTGCTTCAACCTGTGAGGGACATGGGACATGCAGAGATCTTAAGGGGGCACTTCAGAGGCACTCAACCCTTTGAGAAGGGTTTGGGCTTCCCACACAGGGTACCAGAACTGAGGGCATGGGATGGCGTGCTGAAAGTTCAGGTAAGAAAGTAACTCCTCACAACCAAACTAAGGTGGATGTCTGTTCTTCATGACGAGTAAGCAGTAAGATGTAATGCAAACCCAACACACCACGTTCAATATTTATCCAATTCAGACAATAATACTGGAGTTACAGCAATTCTAGTGTTTCTTAAGTAAGGCATTAATCTAAATGCTAACATGAACATGCTAACAGCTCCCATAGTGCTAAGTTCACAATGAGACGTAATTCCCGTGATTGCCAGGTGATAACCAAGGAATGTAATGTTCATCCTCTGGGGACTCTACATCCGAGCTATGGAAAGATCAAAATGGCACCACCCCTGGTTAAATTAACATATTTAAATTTAAAATATGGTGTGCCTCAGGATTAAACTATGATTAGCAGACAATTGCTGAAGTATAGTAGAAAAAATAGAAAGATGAACTAATCAGGCAACAATTAAATGTCTGGAAAATTTTGTCAGTTGTCCGAGTTTCTTCGAACGTTGAAGTCAGACATCACAATTAATATTCATTCTTTACTTCATGATTTACTGACAGTAATTACTACATACGTGATGGATGCTAAAAAGATAAACATACACATTCACACACATGCACACAGACACACATACACACACACACACACACACACACACACACACACACACACACACACACACACACACACACACACACTCACACAGAGAACAGGGCCCAAGATGGGCACAAACAGCATGTCTGGACAAATATAGCAAGCATTCTCACTGTCCCACTCGCGTAACACGATCTTCTTTCATCGCAGTCATTTCCACGTGTTAACTTTCTGTCAAACACACCCACATCACACTGTAAAGCCATGAAAGCATGAAACGGCAGAACAGACCTTTAGAGGACAGCTTTTGTGCGCTGCACAGAGGTGGAGAAGGAGCCTATTAGCTTGGTCCAGTCTAACGTTTGCTTTCATAGCATTTGGATGTGTTCTTGTGCTACAAACTTGTGCTGTTTGAGACGCTGTTTGCCCACTGGGTTGTGTGGTTGAGGAATAATTTGTGGTTCAAGGAAACAGTGTTTGAAGGAGGTCTTGGGACAGGTTTCTTATTGCTCTTACTGCAGCATGTGGAGCCACATTGGAGTAGCCAGAGGTATTTAAAGACCACATATCACATGGTCTGAAAAAGAGAGAGAGAGAGAGAGGAAGGAGTACACGCTTCAAGTTTGCTTTTGCTTTGGATTTGACGCCACTGAATGAGAACTCCTGACCTAAAGGTGGAAGGAGGAACACTAAAAGACCAAAGGAAAGAAGGAAGGAAGGAAGCTGGGTCCAGAGGTCCCAGCTAGTTAGGGACAGACATGAACTGAAGGAAACAACAAAACTTCGACTGTGTGACCTCCAGTGACAACAGGCTGCAGCTGTCACCTTTCCCCCAGCTCACATTAGTGCTCTGAGGGAAGCGGGGCTCGCTGAAGGTCGTGGGAGTGCGTCGCTGCGTTTGACCGTGTTGATTTGCCGGGGATCAGAGTGAGGTAATGTGGGCCCTGGTGACGGAGCTCCTCTTCAGCTGCGTGCTTCTGGCTTTCCTGGTTATCAGCTGTCAGAATGTCCTCCACATAGCCAGTGGCTCTATGCGGTCCGTGCTCACCTACATACACACTCAGCTGGACCGCGAGCTCGGTGAGCTGGAGGGAGCAGATGAAGAGGAGAACGTCACCACCAGGGTGGTTCGCCGCAGAGTCATCCTGAAGGTAAAAAGAGACGACGGTCAGGTGTGGTGTGAAGACATCTAGGTTTGTGATGAGGGTAGTTGATTTAATATTTCATTCACTGGTGACAACAATAGAATCAAATCAACAAAAGTCATCCTCCATTACATGAAAGTTGTTTGCAGCTCCTGTGGATAGATTTCTGGGCTCCACCAATTTGGGCTCCGGGTTCTATGTGAAAGCCTCATGAACTCTGCGGCATCTTCTTCCGACTGTATCTCAGATGCTATCAATGCTTCAACACATGTTGACATGTTTTATTTATGTCTATACCGGCTGGACTAGCCCTTGTTCTCGCCTCTCTGGTTGTGAGTCTTTGAGCTTATAAATAACTGTTTAGGCACTGCAAATTATTAGGGGTTATTACAGCCTTGCAGTGAACCTCTTGAACCATAATTATATCCCTCATATCCTTCGCCTCCCCTTGTTCTTTTCTGTTAGTGGAGGTGCATGCATAAAAGTCGATGTAATTGCTGAAGCTGTCTGGTGCACAAACGATTTTGGCACAAACGTTTGTCTGTTCGCAGGGTGACGAGGTCGAAGATCTTCCAGGGGAGCAAGTAAGCGAGGAACAGTTCACTGATGAACATGGAAATATTGTCACAAAAAAGGTCAGCGATTTCACGATGTTTCTTTTCTGTGTTCCAGTCGTTGTTTCCTTCTTGTCCATATCACATGACTCACTCAGCATCTCTTTCACATACAATATTACAATATGAACATGCTGCACGCCCCCAAACAATAACTGTTTTCTCCATAACCGTTAATTTGCATCTTGCTGTTATATCTTGCTCCCACCCTCCTGTGCGTGTGTGTGTGTGTGTGTGTGTGTGTGTGTGTGTGTGTGTGTGTGTGTGTGTGTGTGTGTGTGTGTGACAGATTGTGCGTAAGGTTGTGCGCCGGGCGAAGGGTTCAGGTGAGGAGGTGGTGCAGGAGGTGAGCGTGGAGGGTTCTCTGCAGGATGCCAACGAGCTCGAGGTCGATGCTGAGCAGTTCATGAGCTACGCCATCCTGGGCCGGGAGAGCAGCAAGGTGGGCCGCTGATCTGCAGACAGCACTCTGTTGTCCTGTGAGACCTCACAACACCTGAAGCTCACATTAAGGCCTAGAATGTGCAGAGAGCCTAAACGGACTGTAACAGAACAAGTGGTTCAGAATGTCGTCCATGTAGTTCACAGTGAGCAGGAGATTCTGCTGCACTGAGCTAGAAAGTCTAATCGTTGGTTTACTAGTCGTATCCTGACACTCCACTGGTGACTTTAACGTGCATGAGCTTCAGTGTGTCCCGCTGAAAACAAACCTTGAGTGTCTTCAAAGCAATTGCAATGTTTTATGATGTGTTGGTTCTAAATCTCTTTGCAAGGTTTGAGTGCTAAGTGGCTGAGTGGCTGGTCAATTGTCTTTCTTATTGCCTCACGTTCATCTTCTGCATGCAAGAGGAACAAATGAATCCACTTTGTTCAAGTCATTTTGGATGAAGTGCTCGCCATTCATCGCATTAGTCATCACTAAGCCACACCCACACGTTTGTTTTATTTCCCCATTAACGACTGAATGAATTGATTGTTTCCATTCTGTCCTCATCAATTTTCCCAATGACTGACTTGTGTTTTCATTAAAGCTTTTAGTCCTTCAACTATGACTGTGTGCTGTATCACTCAAACCTGCAACACTCTGGGTCAAATAGTATTTCATATATTTAAACTCTTACTTCTACTTAACGGGATTAAATCCCCTCCATCTGAGAAGTATGAAAATTGATTAAAAATGTTAATAAAATATTATTTGACACAGGTCTACTCTGAATCCCAATGATTGTAGATGTTTCTGATGATCCTCTTATCTTCAACTGTCTTTCAAACTGCCACCCATCATTTATGTTCTTGCTTTACTGTTTATACATAATTTCTTTCTTTCCGCCCCTGTTTCCTTTCCCTTTACTTGTTCTTCACTTTTCTATTACATCACCTCTGTTGTTTTTCCTTGTGGCAACATTTCCTTCCTTTGCTCTTCTGTTTTCTCATTTCCCACGTCATCTTTTTCCTGTCATGTCTTCCTGTCTTGTCTTCTTTATGTTGCCCTCCATTAACAACATTTCCTCGCCCTCTTGTCCGCTCCTGTCACGCCACCTCCTCTCGATCCTCTCACCTCGACACCAACCCCTGCCCCCCCTGATGTAGCCCGATACTGTGGATGTGAAGAAAGGTGCTCAGATAGTGAAATGTGCCAGTCTGCGGAGAGTTAAGCAGTGAGGCAGACTGAGCGCTGCGTCCCTACAGGTACGGGACTGACCCACAGTGACTCATCTGACCTGTGGGCTCCAACATTTAATCCAGTCTCTCTGGATTAAATGTGTCTGAATGTACCTTTGATTCACTACTAAATATATTTTAATGTGATCCTGGTACAGCAAATGACTTAAATCTTCCCTTAAATAATTAAAATACAAATGACAAAAAATACAAAGTTCAGTATCAGCAAGTACCAGACGTAGGATTGAATTTGACGTACAGTATTTCTGTGAGAATTAATCTGGCTGATATGGAAGAGGACCTATATCAACCATTTCTCTACAGTATGTAATACAGTACATATGTAATGTTATCCATATCCGAATAAATTATTTGTTTTACAATATTATTTTAAAGCAATTTATTATTTGAACTTGGTGTGACAAGCGATGAAAACACACTCAGCAAAACAACCAAGCTGAAAGTAATGTGACAACATTCAAGGTCAAAGCTGCAAAACCAGTTGTCCTATGAAGTGTGTGTGTGTGTGTGTGTGTGTGTGTGTGTGTGTGTGTGTGTGTGTGTGTGTGTGTGTGTGTGTGTGTGTGTGTGTGTGTGTGTGTGTGTGTGTGTGTGTGTGTGTGTGTGTGTGTGTGTGTGTGTGTGTGTGTGTGTGTGTGTGTGTGTGTGTGTGTGGTGAAGGCCATGACATTCCTGAGATTACTGATATTTCAAGTGACTCTCTACAACTATTTGTTTGAATGCTTCACCAGATCTGAGGTGTTGTTGGCTGAATAAAATAATGGAGACATTTTAGTGACATGTGATCATCAAATTAAGGGAAATTTTCAAAGAATAGATTTAAAAGGTTGCACACAGTATTATACATATATGTATAACGTTCACATTTGCAATAACTTACTGGACCCTGCAAGTTTTTGCTCCATGTGCAGCAACACAAAGTTGTAGCTCATTCTAAATAAACATGTTTTCCTCCTCTTTTTACAGAGTTTTCCACAGGATTCAACCACCTCACCAAAACCATCCTACATGGACACATGACCAGCAGCAGCTGACGGGAGGAAGAATAGACACAAAAAGGCAGACAAACAAATAAAGGGCAACAGACACCAACGCTACTGAAAACCATAATGGATATAGATGAAGGATATGGATTTACTTGTAGTTTTTATTACCTCTTTTTTTTTTTTTAAAAGAAACTGTGGGGCAAAAAAAACCATCTATTACTAGGCTAGAGGCATGATTTCATATAAAATTAAAAACCAAACACAAACAAAACAAAAAAAACTAGCAACCAAAATGTGCTTCCTGTTATCTGTATCAGCATGAGTGACTGCTGCCGCATGGCCTGTCTTTAACTAAAAATACTGAGGGGAATACGAGGGAGGGTAAAAGGGTGGGGAGGGATGGGGAGGAGACGCTGCTGTGTGGGACAGGCATGCAGTGGAATATGGTTGATGACTGGCATGTTTTCTGAACCATCAGAGGAAAGTTTAACAGTCAAAAAAGGGAGGATTAAACCCTGAGAGCTTGATAGTCGCTAGGCAACAGGACACTCCCTCCTCCCTGCCACACTCTTCCGGTAAGGAGCGTCCCAAACTAGTTTTAAACCCGTCCCAGTGCTCTCAAAGTCCAGTAAAGCTACAAGTATCACCCAAGTATATCAGTGTTGTACATAATATTGTATGCACTAAAATGCTCTACGTGACTCTGTGTTAGGTGTGTTGTTTATGCTCTTAGATTTCTCTGCGATGCCACTGATGCTGCTGTTTCTGGAACATGAGAATTTCTTTTTCTGTTTTTCCTGTTTGGTTCATTTGGTCTGAACCTATATAATATTCTATATAACTCCGTGGGTTCAAAGAACATATGATTCTTGTGTTGCTGTACCTGTCTTTAATGTCAGATTTCTGTGTGTCAGGTCTTTGTTCCGTTGTGCTTTCCATGTGCTTTCACCCCTTTTCTTTGGACATGTCAAAATGTAGAGCGAAGATATACTCCAAGTCATTTACTGTACTGTGGGTTTCTGTGAATCCGCCTCCCCCATCTCCCCTCAGAATGGTTCGCCTTGTGGGGAGAGTAGCAGTGAGACATATGGTGAGAGGTTAACCTACTCCCCCACCCCCTTGTTTGCCTTTTCCTGTCCCCGGTGTGCTCCCGCTGAGATTTTGTGCTAACGATGTGATGAGCCAAAACCCCCAAATCTTTATTCTCAATCTTGTCCCAATTGCCCTACCTCCACCTCTCACCCTACCCCAGTCTGCCTCTCAGAGTAGATGTAGCAGTCCTGCCCTCCACCAACAGGGGGCACGATCCCACCTTCAGCAGTATTTGATTGACCTCTTTATGCAATATATGACAACCATCACACATATGGTGCACTTTTACACCATCTCACCACCACCAGAGGATGTCACTCGATGGAGGGTAAGGTAGCTGAAATGCTGGTAATAATGTAGCACTAGTTGAACAGCATAAAAAGAAAAGTGTCACGTGGAGGGTCGAGAATGTGTTGAGTTTCAATGTTTGTCTCCTTGGCAGTTATTCTGAGTGTAGCAAAGACAGTCAGTCACCAATCACTGTGATGAGAAGCTGTAATACTGACCCGCGACTGTGAGCCCGACCCGTCCCGAACCGTGTCTCTTACGTCACTCCTTTTGTATTTTTTATAAATTGTTTTCTGTCTTGACTGGACTATGGAAGAAGCAATAACTGGTCACAAATGGAAAGGGTTGTACGCGTGAGTGTGTTTGATTGTGACGATCGGCGAGGGAGGATTCTAGGATCTTAATTCATGGTCTTCCTAAGATCAGGCAGTTCGATCTGTATCTTAAGCACTCAGAAATGATGTCAGTACATTAGCATCTCACATTTGATCACTTTGCCTCTCTAGCAAAGAAAACTATTGGGTTTTCACTAAGATTGGGCAAACACTGGTATGAGTTCATACCAGCCATCTCATCCGCAATGTGTGTGTTTTTGTTACTCATCAGTGAACGTAGGTGTTTATACTCATAGTTTTTAAACCTTAATGACATTCAAATGCATCTTCACAGAAATCCTGTATGTGTCTTTGTGTGGGGTTTTCATATCACATATTCAATCCTTGAGTGCTGTGAGTTGTGATAATATCACAGAAGGTATAATGTTACAAAGAGCAGAGGCTCTCCAACTGCAATGTGTAATTCTAATTCACATATTTTTTTAAAGTTGATTTACCTCAACAAGCGTGCCATCACACGATATCAAATACCAACGTGAATTTTGTTTCAGACATGTTAGGCATTGAATGCGATGTGTAAGTCTCAAAAACGTTGCAATAATCACCCATCAATACGTGTTAAGTATGGCTTCACAGCCATAGATGATGAATGTGAGGTCTTGGTATACTCTTAAGTCTTTTTATAAAGTAATCATCAGTGTTGGCTCTGTACATTAAATCGATGTAAGGCTATTCCCTCTGTGGTTTAAAATCAAGATCTGCTGTTGATCATCAACGTTCATTACAAACATACACTGTAAGTCATGCAAAAGGACAGGTTAAAGAGGAAAGCCTCAAATAGGATTTGACATTATAACAAATATCCCTTCACTGTATATTATGTCTATTTTATTAACTTTTTTAGTAATCACAGAAAGTTAGATGTCAACAAGTATTATTACACAGTGTAATGCTGTATTAACCCTCATGTTATAGCATATAGTTTGCTCTCCAAGGGCTCATAATTATGGTGTTATTAGGTAGGTTTCTGAATCAGGGGTCACATATAAATCACAACTGATGTCAGGGTTAAGTTGGAGGGGGGGGCGGGCAGGAGAGGGGGGGTCAAGTGGCTTGGTGGCTTCGATGGCTAGTCTTTCAAGATGACAAGCATTTTTCCTCAACACAACCTTCCCCTAATTTCTACCCCCTTTACCAAATATAAAACTGAGCCAGCTCCAAGGCTTCCACATGGTGACGATTTGAATGTGGTTTGAAAGGAAGCCAACTACAAATGCAAGAGGAGGGAGGAGTAGTTACTTACATCAACAGCCCTGCAGAGGGACTATTGAGATGATGTCACGCTGGACAACACATGTATATTCCTTTAGAATGGATTGAAGACATTATAAACGCAATAGCATATTACTCAACAAGGAATGCAACTGCGCACATGCACAAAAAACGTTTTTAACGTAAAAGGCTATATATATATATACATATGAAATGTATGAAAAATATATATATATATTTATTTAGAATGCTATGCACCCTTACTTGTCAAATGGGATTCTAGTTATGTTATGGATTAACTTTTAGCATCATACAGCTGTAGCTACCAAGAGACTGTTGAGTTCTGGGTGATGCCTGCAATCTGGGGATAAATAATGGTCTTCTGGGTATTTTAACCTGTTTTGTTTGCTATTTTTATTGTTATGGAGAGTCAAACATGAATTTAAAAGATAAATGTAAAAGTCTTTTAATCCAATCAAATCTGAGGACATCTATTGACAATTTACTCTGTACACCAGCTCAACATTTACAAAATTAATAAAGAAATGAAATGTCGTTGTGTACAGTGTGCATACTTTAATATCACTTAAGTTTTTGAAGAGACCCAGTGTAACAAACAGACATGTTGCCGAGCAGTCTTATGAGGATGTTACGGGACGTTGGAGTATGTTCATAATAGATGCTGAATTCAGTATATTCATAAAGACTAATATCGCTACATTCTTAAGTTGCATTTGATGGAGTTTTGGCAGGAGAATCAGCAACACTGATGTAAACCAGTGGTGGTAATAGAAAGCTAAGTGACGATAGATTTTATAACCATTGTGCATAAAAAAATTGTTTGACACAATCATCATTTTTACTCCATTACATAAAGCAGCTACACAAAATCAACAGATCCACAGGCTCTTAGGTTAAAGCTATAATAAATTCATCATATATGACAATTAATTACATGAAAACTTATTCAATATATTGCACGTTTCTACACTAAGTCCTTATATTTGTACAGTTGTTGCATGAGCGACACTTACCAGCAGGTGGCGGTAGAAGCTAACTGTCCACCTACAGTAGGCTGGGAGTTGTGTTCCCATGCAGCTTAACTGCTGGTGTCCGTGTTTTGTGTGCATGAGTGGAAGTGTAGGAACGTGTAATCGGGTCCTCTTAACAAAGAACCTGAACACTGTGCGTGTGAGGTTGCATGTTATAATGCAATGCAGTTAGGGTACTACTGCTCATCATTTGCACGCATGAACTAGAGGTAAATATATTTATCCGAAAGTAGCTATTCTGGCTTGTTGCTTTGTCGGACCAAGGTTGCCTGCTCCATGTTATTTTGTTAATAGAGCCAGTTTGGGTTCATTATAGTAGTGAGAATGTCCACCGACTGCCAGAAGACCACTGCCAAGGAAATCCCATCGACCAGGATGGTGACCATCAGCCACTCGGCGCACATGCCCCACAACTACTGCACGACTCCCGGAGGGACCCTGTTCAGCACGACCCCGGGTGGTACGAACTGCTGTGATATATTTACCTTTGACCTGTGGACATGCGATTACCTACTGCCCTACTTAATGCATTTCCTTCTGAATAAGTGTATTGTCAGGCTGTGCACGTAACACTCAGGGTAACACCATGAGGTCGATTGCTGTCAAAACCCTCATGCTTCTTAGCATAAGCAGCTACTAGCTCCGTTCGTGCTAACTGCTAAAGGTAGCTAGCGAGTGCTTGAATGAAGCGAGAGCAGGGATGAATCACCATTCATTAACTATCAACCCATGATAAGCCCTCTAATGTAAGTTTTGTAAATCAAAATCGCGTTCCTCAACGAATTATTTGTTTTGTTCGTGTTTTATTCTTGGATTTCATAAGCCCGTCTTTTAGCATTAGCGACACCTACAGTCGTCTGGTTGTAACGACGCCTTCACTAGTATTACGTCATTGACAACCGATGCCGTGATTGGTGTTCTCTGGTGTTGGGCGTGTTCTCAGAGTACTGTACGTGCAACAAGGAAAACAATAGACACAAACGGTAATACATCTGCTGTCTTCGGATTGGTTCTAATTGGTCACGTGTTGTCAGAAGCTCTTCCCTCACAGATTGTGTATCTTTGTTTACAGTATGTCCAAGGAGACCACATTTCTATTATATTTTTATTTGATGTGAAGATTTGTGGCTTTTGTTGATAGTTGTTGCACACTATAAGCTTATATTATTAAATGTGTTGTAATAATTTGTGGCTCAGCGGTTAATTGGCAGCAATTAAAAATAATACTATCTTTTATCATTTAGGGAAGGGGTGTCAAACTCACTAAGGGCCACACCAGCATAATGGCTCTCCTCAGAGGGCCAGATGTAACTTATAAATGTAACTCAATGCAATGTAAAGTAAATGTAACTACTCCTTAATGTTAAATAACTCTGAATTTATTACTTATTCAAGTTACAAACATTACGCTTGCACAGAAAAAATATTTTTACTTGTCGCTCTGTTATAACATAAATCCTTTTAATTTTTCAGGATATGAAACCCACAGAACTCCATCAATCAAGGATCAAACTATCCCAGAGAATAAAGAAAAATAACAGCAAACACAAGTTAGGACATTAGCTACGTTAAAGACTTTTTTCAATGTTAAAATGGGCTTAATTACTGCATTGTAGGAAATATAGTTTTGCTCAAAGCACGCTTTTGACCTACTTAACTTTAGACACTCTGACCTTTCATGCTCTGGTGGGCCACATGTGTTAAACTCTGGCCCCCGGGCCTTGAGTTTAACACATGTGATTTAGGATATAGTGCATCTTCTTTCATTGTCTTCCTCACCTGCATGAAGTTCATAATGTCTGACCCAGTGCTAATAGAGCATGTTGGTGAAGATGATGATAATCTTTATATTTTCCTGCCTTCTCATGTTAAAGGTACTAGGATCATCTACGACCGAAAGTTCCTGCTGGAGCATCGCAGCTCTCCGGTGGCCAGTACTCCGCCAAAAGGACTGCCTGTCATTCCTGGGGTGACCAGTCCACCCTTCTCAGACGAGGCTCAGGATGGACAACTCATGCCCACCACAGTCCCTGATAGCAGCAATACTGGTATGTCATCCCGGAGA